>NC_054467.1:15183293-15483293 GCF_017639515.1 Carcharodon carcharias
GTGTGTCAGTGCAGTAACCAGAGTGTGTCACTGTGTCAGTGCATTAATCTGAGTGTCTCACTGTGTCAGTGCAGTAATCTGAGTATGTCACTGTGTCAGTGCATTAATCTGAGTGTGTCACTCTGTCAGTGCAGTAATCTGAGAATGTAACTGTGTCAGTGCATTAATCTGAGTATGTAACTGTGTCAGTGCATTAAACTGAGTGTGTCACTGTTTCAGTGCAGTAACCAGAGTGTGTCACTGTGTCAGTGCATTAATCTGAGTGTGTCACTGTGTTGGTGCTTTAATCTGCGTTTGTCACTGTGTCAGTGTATTAATCCGAGTGTGTCACTGTGTCAGTGCAGTAACCTGAGTGTGTCACTGTGTCAGTGCATTAATCTGAGTGTGTCACTGTGTCAGTGCAGTAATCTGAGTATGTCACTGTGTCAGTGCATTAATCTGAGTGTCTCACTGTGTCACTGCAGTAATCTGAGTATGTCACTGTGTGAGTGCAGTAACCAGAGTGTGTCACTGTGTCAGTGCAGTAACCTGAGTATGTCACTGTGTCAGTGCATTAATCTGAGTGTGTCACTGTGTCAGTGCAGTAATCTGAGTATGTCTCTGTGTCAGTGCATTAATCTGAGTATGTAACTGTCAGTGCATTAATCTGAGTGTTTCACTGTGTCAGTGCAGTAATCTGAGTATGTAAATGTGTCAATGCATTAATCTGAGTATGTAACTGTGTCATTGCATGAAACTGAGTGTGTCACTGTGTCAGTGCAGTAACCAGAGTGTATCACTGTGTCCGTGCATTAATCTGAGTATTTAACTGTGTCAGTGCAGTAACGAGAGTGTGTCACTGTGTCAGTGCATTAGTCTGAGTATGTAAATGTGTCAGTGCCTTAATCTGAGTATGTCACTGTGTCAGAGCATTAATCTGAGTGTGTCACTGTGTCAGTGCAGTATCCAGAGTGTGTCACTGTGTCAGTGCATTAACCTTAGTGTGTCACTGTGTCAGTGCAGTAACCAGAGTGTGTCACAGTGTTAGTGCATTAATCTGAGTATGTAACTGTGTCAGTGCATTAATCTGAGTATGTCACTGTGTCAGTGCAGTAACCAGAGTGTGTCACTGTGTCAGTGCATTAATCTGAGTATGTAACTGTGTCAGTGCATTAATCTGAGTGTGTCACTGTGTCAGTGCAGTAACCAGAGTGTGTCACTGTGTCAGTGCATTAATCTGAGTATTTAACTGTATCAGTGCAGTAACGAGAGTGTGTCACTGTGTCAGTGCATTAATCTGAGTATGTAACTGTGTCAGTGCAGTAACCAGAGTGTGTCACTGTGTCAGTGCATTAATCTGAGTATGTAACTGTGTCAGTGCAGTAAACTGAGTGTTCACTGTGTCAGTGCATTAATCTGAGTATGTAACTGTGTCAGTGCAGTCACCAGAGTGTGTCACTGTGTCAGTGCATTAATCTGAGTATGTAACTGTGTCAGTGCATTAATCTGAGTATTTCACTGTGTCAGTGCATTCATCTGAGTATGTCACTTTGTCAGTGCAGTAACCACAGTGTGTCACTGTGTCAGTGCAGTAACCTGAGTGTGTCACTGTGTCAGTGCATTCATCTGAGTATGTCACTGTGTCAGTGCAGTAACGAGAGTGTGTCACTGTGTGAGTGCAGTAACCTGAGTATGTCACTGTGTCAGTGCATTAATCTGAGTGTGTCACTGTGTCAGTGCAGTAATCTGAGTATGTCACTGTGTCAGTGCAGTAACCAGAGTGTGTCACTCTGTCAGTGCATTAATCTGAGTGTGTCACTGTGTCGGTGCTTTAATCTGCGTTTGTCACTGTGTCAGTGTATTAATCCGACTGTGTCACTGTGTCAGTGCAGTAACCTGAGTGTGTCACTGTGTCAGTGCATTAATCTGAGTGTGTCACTGTGTCAGTGCAGTAATCTGAGTATGTCACTGTGTCAGTGCATTAATCTGAGTATGTAACTGTGTCAGTGCAGTCACCAGAGTGTGTCACTGTGTCAGTGCATTAATCTGAGTATGTAACTGTGTCAGTGCATTAATCTGAGTATTTCACTGTGTCAGTGCATTAATCTGAGTATGTCACTTTGTCAGTGCAGTAACCACAGTGTGTCACTGTGTCAGTGCAGTAACCTGAGTGTGTCACTGTGTCAGTGCATTAATCTGAGTATGTCACTGTGTCAGTGCAGTAACCAGAGTGTGTCACTGTGTCAGTGCAGTAACCTGAGTATGTCACTGTGTCAGTGCATTAATCTGAGTGTCTCACTGTGTCACTGCAGTAATCTGAGTATGTCACTGTGTGAGTGCAGTAACCAGAGTGTGTCACTGTGTCAGTGCATTAACCAGAGTGTGTCACTGTGTCAGTGCATTAATCTGAGTGTGTCACTGTGTCAGTGCAGTAATCTAAGTATGTCACTGTGTCAGTGCATTAATCTGAGTATGTAACTGTCAGTGCATTCATCTGAGTGTGTCACTGTGTCAGTGCAGTAACCTGAGAATGTAACTGTGTCAGTGCATTAATCTGAGTATGTAACTGTGTCAGTGCATTTAACTGAGTGTGTCACTGTTTCAGTGCAGTAACCAGAGTGTGTCACTGTGTCAGTGCATTAATCTGAGTATGTAACTGTGTCAGTGCAGTAAACAGAGTGTGTCACTGTGTCAGTGCATTAATCTGTGTATGTCACTGTGTCAGTGCAGTAATCTGAGTGTGTCACTGTGTCCGTGCATTAATCTGAGTATTTAACTGTGTCAGTGCAGTAACCAGAGTGTGTCACTGTGTCAGTGCATTAATCTGTGTATGTCACTGTGTGAGTGCAGTAACGAGAGTGTGTCACTGTGTCAGTGCAGTAACCTGAGTATGTCACTGTGTCAGTGCATTAATCTGAGTGTGTCACTGTGTCAGTGCAGTAATCTGAGTATGTCACTGTGTCAGTGCAGTAACCAGAGTGTGTCACTGTGTCAGTGCATTAATCTGAGTGTGTCACTGTGTTGGTGCTTTAATCTGCGTTTGTCACTGTGTCAGTGTATTAATCCGAGTGTCTCACTGTGTCACTGCAGTAATCTGAGTATGTCACTGTGTGAGTGCAGTAACCAGAGTGTGTCACTGTGTCAGTGCAGTAACCTGAGTATGTCACTGTGTCAGTGCATTAATCTGAGTGTGTCACTGTGTCAGTGCAGTAATCTGAGTATGTCTCTGTGTCAGTGCATTAATCTGAGTATGTAACTGTCAGTGCATTAATCTGAGTGTTTCACTGTGTCAGTGCAGTAATCTGAGTATGTAAATGTGTCAATGCATTAATCTGAGTATGTAACTGTGTCATTGCATGAAACTGAGTGTGTCACTGTGTCAGTGCAGTAACCAGAGTGTATCACTGTATCAGTGCATTAAGCTGAGTATTTAACTGTGTCAGTGCAGTAACGAGAGTGTGTCACTGTGTCAGTGCATTAGTCTGAGTATGTAAATGTGTCAGTGCCTTAATCTGAGTATGTCACTGTGTCAGAGCATTAATCTGAGTGTGTCACTGTGTCAGTGCAGTATCCAGAGTGTGTCACTGTGTCAGTGCATTAACCTTAGTGTGTCACTGTGTCAGTGCAGTAACCAGAGTGTGTCACAGTGTTAGTGCATTAATCTGAGTATGTAACTGTGTCAGTGCATTAATCTGAGTATGTCACTGTGTCAGTGCAGTAACCAGAGTGTGTCACTGTGTCAGTGCATTAATCTGTGTATGTAACTGTGTCAGTGCAGTAATCTGAGTGTGTCACTGTGTCAGTGCAGTAACCAGAGTGTGTCACTGTGTCAGTGCATTAATCTGAGTATTTAACTGTATCAGTGCAGTAACGAGAGTGTGTCACTGTGTCAGTGCATTAATCTGAGTATGTAACTGTGTCAGTGCAGTAACCAGAGTGTGTCACTGTGTCAGTGCATTAATCTGAGTATGTAACTGTGTCAGTGCAGTAAACTGAGTGTTCACTGTGTCAGTGCATTAATCTGAGTATGTAACTGTGTCAGTGCAGTCACCAGAGTGTGTCACTGTGTCAGTGCATTAATCTGAGTATGTAACTGTGTCAGTGCATTAATCTGAGTATTTCACTGTGTCAGTGCATTCATCTGAGTATGTCACTTTGTCAGTGCAGTAACCACAGTGTGTCACTGTGTCAGTGCAGTAACCTGAGTGTGTCACTGTGTCAGTGCATTCATCTGAGTATGTCACTGTGTCAGTGCAGTAACGAGAGTGTGTCACTGTGTGAGTGCAGTAACCTGAGTATGTCACTGTGTCAGTGCATTAATCTGAGTGTGTCACTGTGTCAGTGCAGTAATCTGAGTATGTCACTGTGTCAGTGCAGTAACCAGAGTGTGTCACTCTGTCAGTGCATTAATCTGAGTGTGTCACTGTGTCGGTGCTTTAATCTGCGTTTGTCACTGTGTCAGTGTATTAATCCGACTGTGTCACTGTGTCAGTGCAGTAACCTGAGTGTGTCACTGTGTCAGTGCATTAATCTGAGTGTGTCACTGTGTCAGTGCAGTAATCTGAGTATGTCACTGTGTCAGTGCATTAATCTGAGTATGTAACTGTGTCAGTGCAGTCACCAGAGTGTGTCACTGTGTCAGTGCATTAATCTGAGTATGTAACTGTGTCAGTGCATTAATCTGAGTATTTCACTGTGTCAGTGCATTAATCTGAGTATGTCACTTTGTCAGTGCAGTAACCACAGTGTGTCACTGTGTCAGTGCAGTAACCTGAGTGTGTCACTGTGTCAGTGCATTAATCTGAGTATGTCACTGTGTCAGTGCAGTAACCAGAGTGTGTCACTGTGTCAGTGCAGTAACCTGAGTATGTCACTGTGTCAGTGCATTAATCTGAGTGTCTCACTGTGTCACTGCAGTAATCTGAGTATGTCACTGTGTGAGTGCAGTAACCAGAGTGTGTCACTGTGTCAGTGCATTAACCAGAGTGTGTCACTGTGTCAGTGCATTAATCTGAGTGTGTCACTGTGTCAGTGCAGTAATCTGAGTATGTCACTGTGTCAGTGCATTAATCTGAGTATGTAACTGTCAGTGCATTCATCTGAGTGTGTCACTGTGTCAGTGCAGTAACCTGAGAATGTAACTGTGTCAGTGCATTAATCTGAGTATGTAACTGTGTCAGTGCATTTAACTGAGTGTGTCACTGTTTCAGTGCAGTAACCAGAGTGTGTCACTGTGTCAGTGCATTAAACTGAGTATTTAACTGTGTCAGTGCAGTAACGAGAGTGTGTCACTGTGTCAGTGAATTAATCTGAGTATGTAACTGTGTCAGTGCAGTAAACAGAGTGTGTCACTGTGTCAGTGCATTAATCTGTGTATGTCACTGTGTCAGTGCAGTAATCTGAGTGTGTCACTGTGTCCGTGCATTAATCTGAGTATTTAACTGTGTCAGTGCAGTAACCAGAGTGTGTCACTGTGTCAGTGCATTAATCTGTGTATGTCACTGTGTGAGTGCAGTAACGAGAGTGTGTCACTGTGTCAGTGCAGTAACCTGAGTATGTCACTGTGTCAGTGCATTAATCTGAGTGTGTCACTGTGTCAGTGCAGTAATCTGAGTATGTCACTGTGTCAGTGCATTAATCTGAGTGTCTCACTGTGTCACTGCAGTAATCTGAGTATGTCACTGTGTGAGTGCAGTAACCAGAGTGTGTCACTGTGTCAGTGCAGTAACCTGAGTATGTCACTGTGTCAGTGCATTAATCTGAGTGTGTCACTGTGTCAGTGCAGTAATCTGAGTATGTCTCTGTGTCAGTGCATTAATCTGAGTATGTAACTGTCAGTGCATTAATCTGAGTGTTTCACTGTGTCAGTGCAGTAATCTGAGTATGTAAATGTGTCAATGCATTAATCTGAGTATGTAACTGTGTCATTGCATGAAACTGAGTGTGTCACTGTGTCAGTGCAGTAACCAGAGTGTATCACTGTATCAGTGCATTAAGCTGAGTATTTAACTGTGTCAGTGCAGTAACGAGAGTGTGTCACTGTGTCAGTGCATTAGTCTGAGTATGTAAATGTGTCAGTGCCTTAATCTGAGTATGTCACTGTGTCAGAGCATTAATCTGAGTGTGTCACTGTGTCAGTGCAGTATCCAGAGTGTGTCACTGTGTCAGTGCATTAACCTTAGTGTGTCACTGTGTCAGTGCAGTAACCAGAGTGTGTCACAGTGTTAGTGCATTAATCTGAGTATGTAACTGTGTCAGTGCATTAATCTGAGTATGTCACTGTGTCAGTGCAGTAACCAGAGTGTGTCACTGTGTCAGTGCATTAATCTGTGTATGTAACTGTGTCAGTGCAGTAATCTGAGTGTGTCACTGTGTCAGTGCAGTAACCAGAGTGTGTCACTGTGTCAGTGCATTAATCTGAGTATTTAACTGTATCAGTGCAGTAACGAGAGTGTGTCACTGTGTCAGTGCATTAATCTGAGTATGTAACTGTGTCAGTGCAGTAACCAGAGTGTGTCACTGTGTCAGTGCATTAATCTGAGTATGTAACTGTGTCAGTGCAGTAAACTGAGTGTTCACTGTGTCAGTGCATTAATCTGAGTATGTAACTGTGTCAGTGCAGTCACCAGAGTGTGTCACTGTGTCAGTGCATTAATCTGAGTATGTAACTGTGTCAGTGCATTAATCTGAGTATTTCACTGTGTCAGTGCATTCATCTGAGTATGTCACTTTGTCAGTGCAGTAACCACAGTGTGTCACTGTGTCAGTGCAGTAACCTGAGTGTGTCACTGTGTCAGTGCATTCATCTGAGTATGTCACTGTGTCAGTGCAGTAACCAGAGTGTGTCACTGTGTCAGTGCAGTAACCTGAGTATGTCACTGTGTCATTGCATTAATCTGAGTGTGTCACTGTGTCAGTGCAGAAATCTGAGTATATCACTGTGTCAGTGCAGTAACTAGAGTGTGTCACTGTGTCAGTGCATTAATCTGAGTGTGTCACTGTGTCAGTGCAGTACCCTGAGTGTGTCACTGTGTCAGTGCTTTAATCTGAGTATGTCACTGTGTCAGTGCAGTAACCAGAGTGTGTCTCTGTGTCAGTGCAGTAACCTGAGTATGTCACTGTGTCAGTGCATTAATCTGAGTGTGTCACTGTGTCAGTGCAATAATCTGAGTATGTCACTGTGTCAGTGCAGTAACCAGAGTGTGTCACTGTGTCAGTGCAGTAACCTGAGTATTTCACTGTGCCAGTGCATTAATCTGAGTGTGTCACTGTGTCAGTGCAGTAATCTGAGTATGTCACTGTGTCAGTGCAGTAACCAGAGTGTGTCACTGTGTCAGTGCATTAATCTGAGTGTGTCACTGTGTCGGTGCTTTAATCTGAGTTTGTCACTGTGTCCGTGTATTAATCTGAGTGTGTCACTGAGTCAGTGCAGTAACCTGAGTGTGTCACTGTGTAAGTGTATTAATCTGAGTGTGTCACTGTGTCAGTGCAGTAATCTGAGTATGTCACTGTGTCAGTGCATTAATCTGAGTATGTAACTGTCAGTGCATTAATCTGAGTGTGTCACTGTGTCAGTGCAGTAATCTGAGTATGTAAATGTGTCAATGCATTAATCTGAGTATGTAACTGTGTCAGTGCATTAAACTGAGTGTGTCACTGTGTCAGTGCAGTAACCAGAGTGTATCACTGTGTCAGTGCATTAAGCTGAGTATTTAACTTTGTCAGTGCAGTAACGAGAGTGTGTCACTGTGTCAGTGCATTGATCTGATTATGTCACTGTGTCAGTGCAGTAACCAGAGTGTGTCACTGTGTCAGTGCATTAATCTGAGTTTGTCACTGTGTCAGTGTATTAATCCGAGTGTGTCACTGTGTCAGTGCAGTAACCTGAGTGTGTCACTGTGTCAGTGCATTAATCTGAGTGTGTCACTGTGTCAGTGCATTAATCTGAGTGTGTCACTGTGTGAGTGCAGTAACCAGAGTGTGTCACTGTGTCAGTGCAGTAACCTGAGTTTGTCACTGTGTCAGTTCATTAATCTGAGTGTGTCTTTGTGTCAGTGCAGTAACCAGAGTTTGTCACTGTGTCAGTGCATTAATCTGAGTATGTCTCTGTGTCAGTGCAGTAACCAGAGTGTGTCACTGTGTCAGTGCATTAATCTGAGTGTGTCACTCTGTCAGTGCAGTAATCTGAGAATGTAACTGTGTCAGTGCATTAATCTGAGTATGTAACTGTGTCAGTGCATTAAACTGAGTGTGTCACTGTTTCAGTGCAGTAACCTGAGTGTGTCACTGTGTCAGTGCATTAATCTGAGTATTTAACTGTATCAGTGCAGTAACGAGAGTGTGTCACTGTGTCAGTGCATTAATCTGAGTATGTAACTGTGTCAGTGCAGTAACCAGAGTGTGTCACTGTGTCAGTGCATTAATCTGAGTATGTAACTGTGTCAGTGCAGTAAAGTGAGTGTTCACTGTGTCAGTGCATTAATCTGAGTATGTAACTGTGTCAGTGCAGTCACCAGAGTGTGTCACTGTGTCAGTGCATTAATCTGAGTATGTAACTGTGTCAGAGCATTAATCTGAGTATTTCACTGTGTCAGTGCATTAATCTGAGTATGTCACTTTGTCAGTGCAGTAACCACAGTGTGTTACTGTGTCAGTGCAGTAACCTGAGTGTGTCACTGTGTCAGTGCTTTAATCTGAGTATGTCACTGTGTCAGTGCAGTAACCAGAGTGTGTCACTGTGTCAGTGCAGTAACCTGAGTATGTCACTGTGTCAGTGCATTAACCTGAGTGTGTCACTGTGTCAGTGCAGTAATCTGAGTATATCACTGTGTCAGTGCAGTAACCAGAGTGTGTCACTGTGTCAGTGCATTAATCTGAGTGTGTCACTGTGTCAGTGCAGTAACCAGAGTGTGTCACTGTGTCAGTGCATTAATCTGAGTATGTAACTGTGTCAGTGCAGTAACCAGAGTGTGTCACTGTGTCAGTGCATTAATCTGAGTATGTCACTGTGTCAGTGCAGTAACCAGAGTGTGTCACTGTGTCAGTGCAGTAACCTGAGTATGTCACTGTGTCAGTGCATTAATCTGAGTGTCTCACTGTGTCAGTGCAGTAATCTGAGTATGTCACTGTGTGAGTGCAGTAACCAGAGTGTGTCACTGTGTCAGTGCAGTAACCTGAGTATGTCACTGTGTCAGTGCACTAATCTGAGTGTGTCACTGTGTCAGTGCAGTAATCTGAGTATGTCACTGTGTCAGTGCAGTAACCAGAGTGTGTCACTGTGTCAGTGCATTAATCTGAGTGTGTCACTGTGTCGGTGCTTTAATCTGAGTTTGTCACTGTGTCAGTGTATTAATCCGAGTGTGTCACTGTGTCAGTGCAGTAACCTGAGTGTGTCACTGTCAGTGCATTAATCTGAGTGTGTCACTGTGTCACTGCAGTAACCAGAGTGTGTCACTGTGTCAGTGCAGTAACCTGAGTTTGTCACTGTGTCAGTGCATTAATCTGAGTGTGTCACTGTGACAGTGCAGTAACCAGAGTTTGTCACTGTGTCAGTGCATTAACCAGAGTGTGTCACTGTGTCAGTGCATTAATCTGAGTGTGTCACTGTGTCAGTGCAGTAATCTGAGTATGTCACTGTGTCAGTGCATTAATCTGAGTATGTAACTGTCAGTGCATTCATCTGAGTGTGTCACTGTGTCAGTGCAGTAACCTGAGAATGTAACTGTGTCAGTGCATTAATCTGAGTATGTAACTGTGTCAGTGCATTTAACTGAGTGTGTCACTGTTTCAGTGCAGTAACCAGAGTGTGTCACTGTGTCAGTGCATTAAACTGAGTATTTAACTGTGTCAGTGCAGTAACGAGAGTGTGTCACTGTGTCAGTGCATTAATCTGTGTATGTCACTGTGTGAGTGCAGTAACGAGAGTGTGTCACTGTGTGAGTGCAGTAACCTGAGTATGTCACTGTGTCAGTGCATTAATCTGAGTGTGTCACTGTGTCAGTGCAGTAATCTGAGTATGTCACTGTGTCAGTGCAGTAACCAGAGTGTGTCACTCTGTCAGTGCATTAATCGGAGTGTGTCACTGTGTCGGTGCTTTAATCTGCGTTTGTCACTGTGTCAGTGTATTAATCCGACTGTGTCACTGTGTCAGTGCAGTAACCTGAGTGTGTCACTGTGTCAGTGCATTAATCTGAGTCTGTCACTGTGTCAGTGCAGTAATCTGAGTATGTCACTGTGTCAGTGCATTAATCTGAGTATGTAACTGTGTCAGTGCAGTCACCAGAGTGTGTCACTGTGTCAGTGCATTAATCTGAGTATGTAACTGTGTCAGTGCATTAATCTGAGTATTTCACTGTGTCAGTGCATTAATCTGAGTATGTCACTTTGTCAGTGCAGTAACCACAGTGTGTCACTGTGTCAGTGCAGTAACCTGAGTGTGTCATTGTGTCAGTGCATTAATCTGAGTATGTCACTGTGTCAGTGCAGTAACCTGAGTATGTCACTGTGTCAGTGCATTAATCTGAGTGTCTCACTGTGTCACTGCAGTAATCTGAGTATGTCACTGTGTGAGTGCAGTAACCAGAGTGTGTCACTGTGTCAGTGCATTAACCAGAGTGTGTCACTGTGTCAGTGCATTAATCTGAGTGTGTCACTGTGTCAGTGCAGTAATCTGAGTATGTCACTGTGTCAGTGCATTAATCTGAGTATGTAACTGTCAGTGCATTCATCTGAGTGTGTCACTGTGTCAGTGCAGTAACCTGAGAATGTAACTGTGTCAGTGCATTAATCTGAGTATGTAACTGTGTCAGAGCATTTAACTGAGTGTGTCACTGTTTCAGTGCAGTAACCAGAGTGTGTCACTGTGTCAGTGCATTAAACTGAGTATTTAACTGTGTCAGTGCAGTAACGAGAGTGTGTCACTGTGTCAGTGAATTAATCTGAGTATGTAACTGTGTCAGTGCAGTAAACAGAGTGTGTCACTGTGTCAGTGCATTAATCTGTGTATGTCACTGTGTCAGTGCAGTAATCTGAGTGTGTCACTGTATCCGTGCATTAATCTGAGTATTTAACTGTGTCAGTGCAGTAACCAGAGTGTGTCACTCTGTCAGTGCATTAATCTGTGTATGTCACTGTGTGAGTGCAGTAACGAGAGTGTGTCACTGTGTCAGTGCAGTAACCTGAGTATGTCACTGTGTCAGTGCATTAATCTGAGTGTGTCACTGTGTCAGTGCAGTAATCTGAGTATGTCACTGTGTCAGTGCAGTAACCAGAGTGTGTCACTGTGTCAGTGCATTAATCTGAGTGTGTCACTGTGTCGGTGCTTTAATCTGCGTTTGTCACTGTGTCAGTGTATTGATCCGAGTGTGTCACTGTGTCAGTGCAGTAACCTGAGTGTGTCACTGTGTCAGTGCATTAATCTGAGTGTGTCACTGTGTCAGTGCAGTAATCTGAGTATGTCACTGTGTCAGTGCATTAATCTGAGTATGTAACTGTGTCAGTGCAGTCACCAGAGTGTGTCACTGTGTCAGTGCATTAATCTGAGTATGTAACTGTGTCAGTGCATTAATCTTAGTATTTCACTGTGTCAGTGCATTAATCTGAGTATGTCACTTTGTCATTGCAGTAACCACAGTGTGTCACTGTGTCAGTGCAGTAACCTGAGTGTGTCACTGTGTCAGTGCATTAATCTGAGTATGTCACTGTGTCAGTGCAGTAACCAGAGTGTGTCACTGTGTCAGTGCAGTAACCTGAGTATGTCACTGTGTCAGTGCATTAATCTGAGTGTCTCACTGTGTCACTGCAGTAATCTTAGTATGTCACTGTGTGAGTGCAGTAACCAGAGTGTGTCACTGTGTCAGTGCAGTAACCTGAGTATGTCACTGTGTCAGTGCATTAATCTGAGTGTGTCACTGTGTCAGTGCAGTAATCTGAGTATGTCACTGTGTCAGTGCAGTAACCAGAGTGTGTCACTGAGTCAGTGCAGTAACCTGAGTGTGTCACTGTGTAAGTGCATTAATCTGAGTGTGTCACTGTGTCAGTGCAGTAATCTGAGTATGTCACTGTGTCAGTGCATTAATCTGAGTATGTAACTGTCAGTGCATTAATCTGAGTGTTTCACTGTGTCAGTGCAGTAATCTCAGTATGTAAATGTGTCAATGCATTAATCTGAGTATGTAACTGTGTCAGTGCATGAAACTGAGTGTGTCACTGTGTCAGTGCAGTAACCAGAGTGTATCACTGTATCAGTGCATTAAGCTGAGTATTTAACTGTGTCAGTGCAGTAACGAGAGTGTGTCACTGTGTCAGTGCATTAGTCTGAGTATGTAAATGTGTCAGTGCATTAATCTGAGTATGTCACTGTGTTAGAGCATTAATCTGAGTGTGTCACTGTGTCAGTGCAGTATCCAGAGTGTGTCACTGTGTCAGTGCATTAACCTTAGTGTGTCACTGTGTCAGTGCAGTAACCAGAGTGTGTCACAGTGTTAGTGCATTAATCTGAGTATGTAACTGTGTCAGTGCATTAATCTGAGTATGTCACTGTGTCAGTGCAGTAACCAGAGTGTGTCACTGTGTCAGTGCATTAATCTGAGTATGTAACTGTGTCAGTGCAGTAATCTGAGTGTGTCACTGTGTCAGTGCAGTAACCAGAGTGTGTCACTGTGTCAGTGCATTAATCTGAGTATTTAACTGTATCAGTGCAGTAACGAGAGTGTGTCACTGTGTCAGTGCATTAATCTGAGTATGTAACTGTGTCAGTGCAGTAACCAGAGTGTGTCACTGTGTCAGTGCATTAATCTGAGTATGTAACTGTGTCAGTGCAGTAAAGTGAGTGTTCACTGTGTCAGTGCATTAATCTGAGTATGTAACTGTGTCAGTGCAGTCACCAGAGTGTGTCACTGTGTCAGTGCATTAATCTGAGTATGTAACTGTGTCAGTGCATTAATCTGAGTATTTCACTGTGTCAGTGCATTAATCTGAGTATGTCACTTTGTCAGTGCAGTAACCACAGTGTGTCACTGTGTCAGTGCAGTAACCTGAGTGTGTCATTGTGTCAGTGCATTAATCTGAGTATGTCACTGTGTCAGTGCAGTAACCAGAGTGTGTCACTGTGTCAGTGCAGTAACCTGAGTATGTCACTGTGTCAGTGCATTAATCTGAGTGTCTCACTGTGTCACTGCAGTAATCTGAGTATGTCACTGTGTGAGTGCAGTAACCAGAGTGTGTCACTGTGTCAGTGCATTAATCTGAGTGTGTCACTGTGTCAGTGCAGTAATCTGAGTATGTCACTGCGTCAGTGCATTAATCTGAGTATGTAACTGTCAGTGCATTCATCTGAGTGTGTCACTGTGTCAGTGCAGTAACCTGAGAATGTAACTGTGTCAGTGCATTAATCTGAGTATGTAACTGTGTCAGAGCATTTAACTGAGTGTGTCACTGTTTCAGTGCAGTAACCAGAGTGTGTCACTGTGTCAGTGCATTAAACTGAGTATTTAACTGTGTCAGTGCTGTAACGAGAGTGTGTCACTGTGTCAGTGAATTAATCTGAGTATGTAACTGTGTCAGTGCAGTAAACAGAGTGTGTCACTGTGTCAGTGCATTAATCTGTGTATGTCACTGTGTCAGTGCAGTAATCTGAGTGTGTCACTGTATCCGTGCATTAATCTGAGTATTTAACTGTGTCAGTGCAGTAACCAGAGTGTGTCACTCTGTCAGTGCATTAATCTGTGTATGTCACTGTGTGAGTGCAGTAACGAGAGTGTGTCACTGTGTCAGTGCAGTAACCTGAGTATGTCACTGTGTCAGTGCATTAATCTGAGTGTGTCACTGTGTCAGTGCAGTAACCAGAGTGTGTCACTGAGTCAGTGCAGTAACCTGAGTGTGTCACTGTGTAAGTGCATTAATCTGAGTGTGTCACTGTGTCAGTGCAGTAATCTGAGTATGTCACTGTGTCAGTGCATTAATCTGAGTATGTAACTGTCAGTGCATTAATCTGAGTGTTTCACTGTGTCAGTGCAGTAATCTGAGTATGTAAATGTGTCAATGCATTAATCTGAGTATGTAACTGTGTCAGTGCATGAAACTGAGTGTGTCACTGTGTCAGTGCAGTAACCAGAGTGTATCACTGTATCAGTGCATTAAGCTGAGTATTTAACTGTGTCAGTGCAGTAACGAGAGTGTGTCACTGTGTCAGTGCATTAGTTTGAGTATGTAAATGTGTCAGTGCATTAATCTGAGTATGTCACTGTGTTAGAGCATTAATCTGAGTGTGTCACTGTGTCAGTGCAGTATCCAGAGTGTGTCACTGTGTCAGTGCATTAACCTTAGTGTGTCACTGTGTCAGTGCAGTAACCAGAGTGTGTCACAGTGTTAGTGCATTAATCTGAGTATGTAACTGTGTCAGTGCATTAATCTGAGTATGTCACTGTGTCAGTGCAGTAACCAGAGTGTGTCACTGTGTCAGTGCATTAATCTGAGTATGTAACTGTGTCAGTGCAGTAATCTGAGTGTGTCACTGTGTCAGTGCAGTAACCAGAGTGTGTCACTGTGTCAGTGCATTAATCTGAGTATTTTACTGTATCAGTGCAGTAACGAGAGTGTGTCACTGTGTCAGTGCATTAATCTGAGTATGTAACTGTGTCAGTGCAGTAACCAGAGTGTGTCACTGTGTCAGTGCATTAATCTGAGTATGTAACTGTGTCAGTGCAGTAAACTGAGTGTTCACTGTGTCAGTGCATTAATCTGAGTATGTAACTGTGTCAGTGCAGTCACCAGAGTGTGTCACTGTGTCAGTGCATTAATCTGAGTATGTAACTGTGTCAGTGCATTAATCTGAGTATTTCACTGTGTCAGTGCATTAATCTGAGTATGTCACTTTGTCAGTGCAGTAACCACAGTGTGTTACTGTGTCAGTGCAGTAACCTGAGTGTGTCACTGTGTCAGTGCTTTAATCTGAGTATGTCACTGTGTCAGTGCAGTAACCAGAGTGTGTCACTGTGTCAGTGCAGTAACCTGAGTATGTCACTGTGTCAGTGCATTAACCTGAGTGTGTCACTGTGTCAGTGCAGTAATCTGAGTATATCACTGTGTCAGTGCAGTAACCAGAGTGTGTCACTGTGTCAGTGCATTAATCTGAGTGTGTCACTGTGTCAGTGCAGTAACCAGAGTGTGTCACTGTGTCAGTGCATTAATCTGAGTATGTAACTGTGTCAGTGCAGTAACCAGAGTGTGTCACTGTGTCAGTGCATTAATCTGAGTATGTCACTGTGTCAGTGCAGTAACCAGAGTGTGTCACTGTGTCAGTGCAGTAACCTGAGTATGTCACTGTGTCAGTGCATTAATCTGAGTGTCTCACTGTGTCAGTGCAGTAATCTGAGTATGTCACTGTGTGAGTGCAGTAACCAGAGTGTGTCACTGTGTCAGTGCAGTAACCTGAGTATGTCACTGTGTCAGTGCACTAATCTGAGTGTGTCACTGTGTCAGTGCAGTAATCTGAGTATGTCACTGTGTCAGTGCAGTAACCAGAGTGTGTCACTGTGTCAGTGCATTAATCTGAGTGTGTCACTGTGTCGGTGCTTTAATCTGAGTTTGTCACTGTGTCAGTGTATTAATCCGAGTGTGTCACTGTGTCAGTGCAGTAACCTGAGTGTGTCACTGTCAGTGCATTAATCTGAGTGTGTCACTGTGTCACTGCAGTAACCAGAGTGTGTCACTGTGTCAGTGCAGTAACCTGAGTTTGTCACTGTGTCAGTGCATTAATCTGAGTGTGTCACTGTGACAGTGCAGTAACCAGAGTTTGTCACTGTGTCAGTGCATTAACCAGAGTGTGTCACTGTGTCAGTGCATTAATCTGAGTGTGTCACTGTGTCAGTGCAGTAATCTGAGTATGTCACTGTGTCAGTGCATTAATCTGAGTATGTAACTGTCAGTGCATTCATCTGAGTGTGTCACTGTGTCAGTGCAGTAACCTGAGAATGTAACTGTGTCAGTGCATTAATCTGAGTATGTAACTGTGTCAGTGCATTTAACTGAGTGTGTCACTGTTTCAGTGCAGTAACCAGAGTGTGTCACTGTGTCAGTGCATTAAACTGAGTATTTAACTGTGTCAGTGCAGTAACGAGAGTGTGTCACTGTGTCAGTGCATTAATCTGTGTATGTCACTGTGTGAGTGCAGTAACGAGAGTGTGTCACTGTGTGAGTGCAGTAACCTGAGTATGTCACTGTGTCAGTGCATTAATCTGAGTGTGTCACTGTGTCAGTGCAGTAATCTGAGTATGTCACTGTGTCAGTGCAGTAACCAGAGTGTGTCACTGTGTCAGTGCATTAATCGGAGTGTGTCACTGTGTCGGTGCTTTAATCTGCGTTTGTCACTGTGTCAGTGTATTAATCCGACTGTGTCACTGTGTCAGTGCAGTAACCTGAGTGTGTCACTGTGTCAGTGCATTAATCTGAGTGTGTCACTGTGTCAGTGCAGTAATCTGAGTATGTCACTGTGTCAGTGCATTAATCTGAGTATGTAACTGTGTCAGTGCAGTCACCAGAGTGTGTCACTGTGTCAGTGCATTAATCTGAGTATGTAACTGTGTCAGTGCATTAATCTGAGTATTTCACTGTGTCAGTGCATTAATCTGAGTATGTCACTTTGTCAGTGCAGTAACCACAGTGTGTCACTGTGTCAGTGCAGTAACCTGAGTGTGTCATTGTGTCAGTGCATTAATCTGAGTATGTCACTGTGTCAGTGCAGTAACCTGAGTATGTCACTGTGTCAGTGCATTAATCTGAGTGTCTCACTGTGTCACTGCAGTAATCTGAGTATGTCACTGTGTGAGTGCAGTAACCAGAGTGTGTCACTGTGTCAGTGCATTAACCAGAGTGTGTCACTGTGTCAGTGCATTAATCTGAGTGTGTCACTGTGTCAGTGCAGTAATCTGAGTATGTCACTGTGTCAGTGCATTAATCTGAGTATGTAACTGTCAGTGCATTCATCTGAGTGTGTCACTGTGTCAGTGCAGTAACCTGAGAATGTAACTGTGTCAGTGCATTAATCTGAGTATGTAACTGTGTCAGAGCATTTAACTGAGTGTGTCACTGTGTCAGTGCAGTAACCAGAGTGTGTCACTGTGTCAGTGCATTAAACTGAGTATTTAACTGTGTCAGTGCAGTAACGAGAGTGTGTCACTGTGTCAGTGAATTAATCTGAGTATGTAACTGTGTCAGTGCAGTAAACAGAGTGTGTCACTGTGTCAGTGCATTAATCTGTGTATGTCACTGTGTCAGTGCAGTAATCTGAGTGTGTCACTGTATCCGTGCATTAATCTGAGTATTTAACTGTGTCAGTGCAGTAACCAGAGTGTGTCACTCTGTCAGTGCATTAATCTGTGTATGTCACTGTGTGAGTGCAGTAACGAGAGTGTGTCACTGTGTCAGTGCAGTAACCTGAGTATGTCACTGTGTCAGTGCATTAATCTGAGTGTGTCACTGTGTCAGTGCAGTAATCTGAGTATGTCACTGTGTCAGTGCAGTAACCAGAGTGTGTCACTGTGTCAGTGCATTAATCTGAGTGTGTCACTGTGTCGGTGCTTTAATCTGCGTTTGTCACTGTGTCAGTGTATTGATCCGAGTGTGTCACTGTGTCAGTGCAGTAACCTGAGTGTGTCACTGTGTCAGTGCATTAATCTGAGTGTGTCACTGTGTCAGTGCAGTAATCTGAGTATGTCACTGTGTCAGTGCATTAATCTGAGTATGTAACTGTGTCAGTGCAGTCACCAGAGTGTGTCACTGTGTCAGTGCATTAATCTGAGTATGTAACTGTGTCAGTGCATTAATCTTAGTATTTCACTGTGTCAGTGCATTAATCTGAGTATGTCACTTTGTCATTGCAGTAACCACAGTGTGTCACTGTGTCAGTGCAGTAACCTGAGTGTGTCACTGTGTCAGTGCATTAATCTGAGTATGTCACTGTGTCAGTGCAGTAACCAGAGTGTGTCACTGTGTCAGTGCAGTAACCTGAGTATGTCACTGTGTCAGTGCATTAATCTGAGTGTCTCACTGTGTCACTGCAGTAATCTTAGTATGTCACTGTGTGAGTGCAGTAACCAGAGTGTGTCACTGTGTCAGTGCAGTAACCTGAGTATGTCACTGTGTCAGTGCATTAATCTGAGTGTGTCACTGTGTCAGTGCAGTAATCTGAGTATGTCACTGTGTCAGTGCAGTAACCAGAGTGTGTCACTGAGTCAGTGCAGTAACCTGAGTGTGTCACTGTGTAAGTGCATTAATCTGAGTGTGTCACTGTGTCAGTGCAGTAATCTGAGTATGTCACTGTGTCAGTGCATTAATCTGAGTATGTAACTGTCAGTGCATTAATCTGAGTGTTTCACTGTGTCAGTGCAGTAATCTGAGTATGTAAATGTGTCAATGCATTAATCTGAGTATGTAACTGTGTCAGTGCATGAAACTGAGTGTGTCACTGTGTCAGTGCAGTAACCAGAGTGTATCACTGTATCAGTGCATTAAGCTGAGTATTTAACTGTGTCAGTGCAGTAACGAGAGTGTGTCACTGTGTCAGTGCATTAGTCTGAGTATGTAAATGTGTCAGTGCATTAATCTGAGTATGTCACTGTGTTAGAGCATTAATCTGAGTGTGTCACTGTGTCAGTGCAGTATCCAGAGTGTGTCACTGTGTCAGTGCATTAACCTTAGTGTGTCACTGTGTCAGTGCAGTAACCAGAGTGTGTCACAGTGTTAGTGCATTAATCTGAGTATGTAACTGTGTCAGTGCATTAATCTGAGTATGTCACTGTGTCAGTGCAGTAACCAGAGTGTGTCACTGTGTCAGTGCATTAATCTGAGTATGTAACTGTGTCAGTGCAGTAATCTGAGTGTGTCACTGTGTCAGTGCAGTAACCAGAGTGTGTCACTGTGTCAGTGCATTAATCTGAGTATTTAACTGTATCAGTGCAGTAACGAGAGTGTGTCACTGTGTCAGTGCATTAATCTGAGTATGTAACTGTGTCAGTGCAGTAACCAGAGTGTGTCACTGTGTCAGTGCATTAATCTGAGTATGTAACTGTGTCAGTGCAGTAAACTGAGTGTTCACTGTGTCAGTGCATTAATCTGAGTATGTAACTGTGTCAGTGCAGTCACCAGAGTGTGTCACTGTGTCAGTGCATTAATCTGAGTATGTAACTGTGTCAGTGCAGTAATCTGAGTGTGTCACTGTGTCAGTGCATTAATCTGAGTATGTCACTTTGTCAGTGCAGTAACCACAGTGTGTCACTGTGTCAGTGCAGTAACCTGAGTGTGTCATTGTGTCAGTGCATTAATCTGAGTATGTCACTGTGTCAGTGCAGTAACCAGAGTGTGTCACTGTGTCAGTGCAGTAACCTGAGTATGTCACTGTGTCAGTGCATTAATCTGAGTGTCTCACTGTGTCACTGCAGTAATCTGAGTATGTCACTGTGTGAGTGCAGTAACCAGAGTGTGTCACTGTGTCAGTGCATTAATCTGAGTGTGTCACTGTGTCAGTGCAGTAATCTGAGTATGTCACTGCGTCAGTGCATTAATCTGAGTATGTAACTGTCAGTGCATTCATCTGAGTGTGTCACTGTGTCAGTGCAGTAACCTGAGAATGTAACTGTGTCAGTGCATTAATCTGAGTATGTAACTGTGTCAGAGCATTTAACTGAGTGTGTCACTGTTTCAGTGCAGTAACCAGAGTGTGTCACTGTGTCAGTGCATTAAACTGAGTATTTAACTGTGTCAGTGCTGTAACGAGAGTGTGTCACTGTGTCAGTGAATTAATCTGAGTATGTAACTGTGTCAGTGCAGTAAACAGAGTGTGTCACTGTGTCAGTGCATTAATCTGTGTATGTCACTGTGTCAGTGCAGTAATCTGAGTGTGTCACTGTATCCGTGCATTAATCTGAGTATTTAACTGTGTCAGTGCAGTAACCAGAGTGTGTCACTGTGTCAGTGCATTAATCTGTGTATGTCACTGTGTGAGTGCAGTAACGAGAGTGTGTCACTGTGTCAGTGCAGTAACCTGAGTATGTCACTGTGTCAGTGCATTAATCTGAGTGTGTCACTGTGTCAGTGCAGTAACCAGAGTGTGTCACTGAGTCAGTGCAGTAACCTGAGTGTGTCACTGTGTAAGTGCATTAATCTGAGTGTGTCACTGTGTCAGTGCAGTAATCTGAGTATGTCACTGTGTCAGTGCATTAATCTGAGTATGTAACTGTCAGTGCATTAATCTGAGTGTTTCACTGTGTCAGTGCAGTAATCTGAGTATGTAAATGTGTCAATGCATTAATCTGAGTATGTAACTGTGTCAGTGCATGAAACTGAGTGTGTCACTGTGTCAGTGCAGTAACCAGAGTGTATCACTGTATCAGTGCATTAAGCTGAGTATTTAACTGTGTCAGTGCAGTAACGAGAGTGTGTCACTGTGTCAGTGCATTAGTCTGAGTATGTAAATGTGTCAGTGCATTAATCTGAGTATGTCACTGTGTTAGAGCATTAATCTGAGTGTGTCACTGTGTCAGTGCAGTATCCAGAGTGTGTCACTGTGTCAGTGCATTAACCTTAGTGTGTCACTGTGTCAGTGCAGTAACCAGAGTGTGTCACAGTGTTAGTGCATTAATCTGAGTATGTAACTGTGTCAGTGCATTAATCTGAGTATGTCACTGTGTCAGTGCAGTAACCAGAGTGTGTCACTGTGTCAGTGCATTAATCTGAGTATGTAACTGTGTCAGTGCAGTAATCTGAGTGTGTCACTGTGTCAGTGCAGTAACCAGAGTGTGTCACTGTGTCAGTGCATTAATCTGAGTATTTAACTGTATCAGTGCAGTAACGAGAGTGTGTCACTGTGTCAGTGCATTAATCTGAGTATGTAACTGTGTCAGTGCAGTAACCAGAGTGTGTCACTGTGTCAGTGCATTAATCTGAGTATGTAACTGTGTCAGTGCAGTAAACTGAGTGTTCACTGTGTCAGTGCATTAATCTGAGTATGTAACTGTGTCAGTGCAGTCACCAGAGTGTGTCACTGTGTCAGTGCATTAATCTGAGTATGTAACTGTGTCAGTGCATTAATCTGAGTATTTCACTGTGTCAGTGCATTAATCTGAGTATGTCACTTTGTCAGTGCAGTAACCACAGTGTGTCACTGTGTCAGTGCAGTAACCTGAGTGTGTCATTGTGTCAGTGCATTAATCTGAGTATGTCACTGTGTCAGTGCAGTAACCAGAGTGTGTCACTGTGTCAGTGCAGTAACCTGAGTATGTCACTGTGTCAGTGCATTAATCTGAGTGTCTCACTGTGTCACTGCAGTAATCTGAGTATGTCACTGTGTGAGTGCAGTAACCAGAGTGTGTCACTGTGTCAGTGCATTAACCAGAGTGTGTCACTGTGTCAGTGCATTAATCTGAGTGTGTCACTGTGTCAGTGCAGTAATCTGAGTATGTCACTGTGTCAGTGCATTAATCTGAGTATGTAACTGTCAGTGCATTCATCTGAGTGTGTCACTGTGTCAGTGCAGTAACCTGAGAATGTAACTGTGTCAGTGCATTAATCTGAGTATGTAACTGTGTCAGAGCATTTAACTGAGTGTGTCACTGTTTCAGTGCAGTAACCAGAGTGTGTCACTGTGTCAGTGCATTAAACTGAGTATTTAACTGTGTCAGTGCAGTAACGAGAGTGTGTCACTGTGTCAGTGAATTAATCTGAGTATGTAACTGTGTCAGTGCAGTAAACAGAGTGTGTCACTGTGTCAGTGCATTAATCTGTGTATGTCACTGTGTCAGTGCAGTAATCTGAGTGTGTCACTGTATCCGTGCATTAATCTGAGTATTTAACTGTGTCAGTGCAGTAACCAGAGTGTGTCACTCTGTCAGTGCATTAATCTGTGTATGTCACTGTGTGAGTGCAGTAACGAGAGTGTGTCACTGTGTCAGTGCAGTAACCTGAGTATGTCACTGTGTCAGTGCATTAATCTGAGTGTGTCACTGTGTCAGTGCAGTAACCAGAGTGTGTCACTGAGTCAGTGCAGTAACCTGAGTGTGTCACTGTGTAAGTGCATTAATCTGAGTGTGTCACTGTGTCAGTGCAGTAATCTGAGTATGTCACTGTGTCAGTGCATTAATCTGAGTATGTAACTGTCAGTGCATTAATCTGAGTGTTTCACTGTGTCAGTGCAGTAATCTGAGTATGTAAATGTGTCAATGCATTAATCTGAGTATGTAACTGTGTCAGTGCATGAAACTGAGTGTGTCACTGTGTCAGTGCAGTAACCAGAGTGTATCACTGTATCAGTGCATTAAGCTGAGTATTTAACTGTGTCAGTGCAGTAACGAGAGTGTGTCACTGTGTCAGTGCATTAGTCTGAGTATGTAAATGTGTCAGTGCATTAATCTGAGTATGTCACTGTGTTAGAGCATTAATCTGAGTGTGTCACTGTGTCAGTGCAGTATCCAGAGTGTGTCACTGTGTCAGTGCATTAACCTTAGTGTGTCACTGTGTCAGTGCAGTAACCAGAGTGTGTCACAGTGTTAGTGCATTAATCTGAGTATGTAACTGTGTCAGTGCATTAATCTGAGTATGTCACTGTGTCAGTGCAGTAACCAGAGTGTGTCACTGTGTCAGTGCATTAATCTGAGTATGTAACTGTGTCAGTGCAGTAATCTGAGTGTGTCACTGTGTCAGTGCAGTAACCAGAGTGTGTCACTGTGTCAGTGCATTAATCTGAGTATTTAACTGTATCAGTGCAGTAACGAGAGTGTGTCACTGTGTCAGTGCATTAATCTGAGTATGTAACTGTGTCAGTGCAGTAACCAGAGTGTGTCACTGTGTCAGTGCATTAATCTGAGTATGTAACTGTGTCAGTGCATTAATCTGAGTATGTCACTGTGTCAGTGCATTAATCTGAGTGTGTCACTGTGTCAGTGCAGAAATCTGAGTATATCACTGTGTCAGTGCAGTAACTAGAGTGTGACACTGTGTCAGTGCATTAATCTGAGTGTGTCACTGTGTCAGTGCAGTACCCTGAGTGTGTCACTGTGTCAGTGCATTAATCTGAGTATGTCACTGTGTCAGTGCAGTAACCAGAGTGTGTCTCTGTGTCAGTGCAGTAACCTGAGTATGTCACTGTGTCAGTGCATTAATCTGAGTGTGTCACTGTGTCAGTGCAATAATCTGAGTATGTCACTGTGTCAGTGCAGTAACCAGAGTGTGTCACTGTGTCAGTGCAGTAACCTGAGTATTTCACTGTGCCAGTGCATTAATCTGACTGTGTCACTGTGTCAGTGCAGTAATCTGAGTATGTCACTGTGTCAGTGCAGTAACCAGAGTGTGTCACTGTGTCAGTGCATTAATCTGAGTGTGTCACTGTGTCGGTGCTTTAATCTGAGTTTGTCACTGTGTCCGTTTATTAATCTGAGTGTGTCACTGAGTCAGTGCAGTAACCTGAGTGTGTCACTGTGTAAGTGCATTAATCTGAGTGTGTCACTGTGTCAGTGCAGTACCCTGAGTTTGTCACTGTGTCAGTGCATTAATCTGAGTGTGTCACTGTGTCAGTGCAGTAATCTGAGTATGTAAATGTGTCAATGCATTAATCTGAGTATGTAACTGTGTCAGTGCATTAAACTGAGTGTGTCACTGTGTCAGTGCAGTAACCAGAGTGTATCACTGTGTCAGTGCATTAAGCTGAGTATTTAACTGTGTCAGTGCTGTAACGAGAGTGTGTCACTGTGTCAGTGCATTGATCTGAGTATGTCACTGTGTCAGTGCAGTAACCAGAGTGTGTCACTGTGTCAGTGCATTAATCTGAGTTTGTCACTGTGTCAGTGTATTAATCCGAGTGTGTCACTGTGTCAGTGCAGTAACCTGAGTGTGTCACTGTGTCAGTGCATTAATCTGAGTGTGTCACTGTGTCAGTGCATTAATCTGAGTGTGTCACTGTGTGAGTGCAGTAACCAGAGTGTGTCACTGTGTCAGTGCAGTAACCTGTGTTCGTCACTTTGTCAGTTCATTAATCTGAGTGTGTCTTTGTGTCAGTGCAGTAACCAGAGTTTGTCACTGTGTCAGTGCATTAATCTGAGTATATCTCTGTGTCAGTGCAGTAACCAGAGTGTGTCACTGTGTCAGTGCATTAATCTGAGTGTCTCACTGTGTCAGTGCAGTAATCTGAGTATGTCACTGTGTCAGTGCATTAATCTGAGTGTGTCACTCTGTCAGTGCAGTAATCTGAGAATGTAACTGTGTCAGTGCATTAATCTGAGTATGTAACTGTGTCAGTGCATTAAACTGAGTGTGTCACTGTTTCAGTGCAGTAACCAGAGTGTGTCACTGTGTCAGTGCATTAATCTGAGTATTTAACTGTATCAGTGCAGTAACGAGAGTGTGTCACTGTGTCAGTGCATTAATCTGAGTATGTAACTGTGTCAGTGCAGTAACCAAAGTGTGTCACTGTGTCAGTGCATTAATCTGAGTATGTAACTGTGTCAGTGCAGTAAACTGAGTGTTCACTGTGTCAGTGCATTAATCTGAGTATATAACTGTGTCAGTGCAGTCACCAGAGTGTGTCACTGTGTCAGTGCATTAATCTGAGTATGTAACTGTGTCAGAGCATTAATCTGAGTATTTCTCTGTGTCAGTGCATTAATCTGAGTATGTCACTTTGTCAGTGCAGTAACCACAGTGTGTTACTGTGTCAGTGCAGTAACCTGAGTGTGTCACTGTGTCAGTGCTTTAATCTGAGTATGTCACTGTGTCAGTGCAGTAACCAGAGTGTGTCACTGTGTCAGTGCAGTAACCTGAGTATGTCACTGTGTCAGTGCATTAACCTGAGTGTGTCACTGTGTCAGTGCAGTAATCTGAGTATATCACTGTGTCAGTGCAGTAACCAGAGTGTGTCACTGTGCCAGTGCATTAATCTGAGTGTGTCACTGTGTCAGTGCAGTAACCAGAGTGTGTCACTGTGTCAGTGCATTAATCTGAGTATGTAACTGTGTCAGTGGAGTAACCAGAGTGTGTCACTGTGTCAGTGCATTAATCTGAGTATGTCACTGTGTCAGTGCAGTAACCAGAGTGTGTCACTGTGTCAGTGCAGTAACCTGAGTATGTCACTGTGTCAGTGCATTAATCTGAGTGTCTCACTGTGTCAGTGCAGTAATCTGAGTATGTCACTGTGTGAGTGCAGTAACCAGAGTGTGTCACTGTGTCAGTGCAGTAACCTGAGTATGTCACTGTGTCAGTGCATTAATCTTAGTGTGTCACTGTGTCAGTGCAGTAATCTGAGTATGTCACTGTGTCAGTGCAGTAACCAGAGTGTGTCACTGTGTCAGTGCATTAATCTGAGTGTGTCACTGTGTCGGTGCTTTAATCTGAGTTTGTCACTGTGTCAGTGTATTAATCCGAGTGTGTCACTGTGTCAGTGCAGTAACCTGAGTGTGTCACTGTCAGTGCATTAATCTGAGTGTGTCACTGTGTCAGTGCAGTAACCAGAGTGTGTCACTGTGTCAGTGCAGTAACCTGAGTTTGTCACTGTGTCAGTGCATTAATCTGAGTGTGTCACTGTGTCAGTGCAGTAACCAGAGTTTGTCACTGTGTCAGTGCATTAACCAGAGTGTGTCACTGCGTCAGTGCATTAATCTGAGTGTGTCACTGTGTCAGTGCAGTAATCTGAGTATGTCACTGTGTCAGTGCATTAATCTGAGTATGTAACTGTCAGTGCATTAATCTGAGTGTGTCACTGTGTCAGTGCAGTAACCAGAGTGTGTCACTGTGTCAGTGCAGTAACCTGAGTTTGTCACTGTGTCAGTGCATTAATCTGAGTATGTAACTGTGTCAGTGCATTTAACTGAGTGTGTCACTGTTTCAGTGCAGTAACCAGAGTGTGTCACTGTGTCAGTGCATTAAACTGAGTATTTAACTGTGTCAGTGCAGTAACGAGAGTGTGTCACTGTGTCAGTGCATTAATCTGAGTATGTAACTGTGTCCGTGCAGTAACCAGAGTGTGTCACTGTGTCAGTGCATTAATCTGTGTATGTCACTGTGTCAGTGCTGTAATCTGAGTGTGTCACTGTGTCAGTGCATTAATCTGAGTATTTAACTGTGTCAGTGCAGTAACCAGAGTGTGTCACTGTGTCAGTGCATTAATCTGTGTATGTCACTGTGTGAGTGCAGTAACGAGAGTGTGTCACTGTGTCAGTGCAGTAACCTGAGTATGTCACTGTGTCAGTGCATTAATCTGAGTGTGTCACTGTGTCAGTGCAGTAATCTGAGTATGTCACTGTGTCAGTGCAGTAACCAGAGTGTGTCACTGTGTCAGTGCATTAGTCGGAGTGTGTCACTGTGTCGGTGCTTTAATCTGCGTTTGTCACTGTGTCAGTGTATTAATCCGACTGTGTCACTGTGTCAGTGCAGTAACCTGAGCGTGTCACTGTGTCAGTGCATTAATCTGAGTGTGTCACTGTGTCAGTGCAGTAATCTGAGTATGTCACTGTGTCAGTGCTTTAATCTGAGTATGTAACTGTGTCAGTGCAGTCACCAGAGTGTGTCACTGTGTCAGTGCATTAATCTGAGTATGTAACTGTGTCAGTGCATTAATCTGAGTATTTCACTGTGTCAGTGCATTAATCTGAGTATGTCACTTTGTCAGTGCAGTAACCACAGTGTGTCACTGTGTCAGTGCAGTAACCTGAGTGTGTCACTGTGTCAGTGCATTAATCTGAGTATGTCACTGTGTCAGTGCAGTAACCAGAGTGTGTCACTGTGTCAGTGCAGTAACCTGAGTATGTCACTGTGTCAGTGCATTAATCTGAGTGTCTCACTGTGTCACTGCAGTAATCTGAGTATGTCACTGTGTGAGTGCAGTAACCAGAGTGTGTCACTGTGTCAGTGCAGTAACCTGAGTATGTCACTGTGTCAGTGCATTAATCTGAGTGTGTCACTGTGTCAGTGCTGTAATCTGAGTATGTCACTGTGCCAGTGCAGTAACCAGAGTGTGTCACTGAGTCAGTGCAGTAACCTGAGTGTGTCACTGTGTCAGTGCATTAATCTGAGTGTGTCACTGTGTCAGTGCAGTAATCTGAGTATGTCACTGTGTCAGTGCATTAATCTGAGTATGTAACTGTCAGTGCATTAATCTGAGTGTGTCACTGTGTCAGTGCAGTAATCTGAGTATGTAAATGTGTCAATGCATTAATCTGAGTATGTAACTGTGTCAGTGCATTAAAATGAGTGTGTCACTGTGTCAGTGCAGTAACCAGAGTGTATCACTGTATCAGTGCATTAAGATGAGTATTTAACTGTGTCAGTGCAGTAACGAGAGTGTGTCACTGTGTCAGTGCATTAGTCTGAGTATGTAAATGTGTCAGTGCATTAATCTGAGTATGTCACTGTGTCAGAGCATTAATCTGAGTGTGTCACTGTGTCAGTGCAGTATCCAGAGTGTGTCACTGTGTTAGTGCATTAATCTGAGTATGTAACTGTGTCAGTGCATTAATCTGAGTATGTCACTGTGTCAGGGCAGTAACCAGAGTGTGTCACTGTGTCAGTGCATTAATCTGAGTATGTAACTGTGTCAGTGCAGTAATCTGAGTGTGTCACTGTGTCAGTGCAGTAACCAGAGTGTGTCACTGTGTCAGTGCATTAATCTGAGTATTTAACTGTATCAGTGCAGTAACGAGAGTGTGTCACTGTGTCAGTGCATTAATCTGAGTATGTAACTGTGTCAGTGCAGTAACCAGAGTGTGTCACTGTGTCAGTGCATTAATCTGAGTATGTAACTGTGTCAGTGCAGTAAACTGAGTGTTCACTGTGTCAGTGCATTAATCTGAGTATGTAACTGTGTCAGTGCAGTCACCAGAGTGTGTCACTGTGTCAGTGCATTAATCTGAGTATGTAACTGTGTCAGTGCATTAATCTGAGTATTTCACTGTGTCAGTGCATTAATCTGAGTATGTCACTTTGTCAGTGCAGTAACCACAGTGTGTCACTGTGTCAGTGCAGTAACCTGAGTGTGTCACTGTGTCAGTGCATTAATCTGAGTGTGTCACTGTGTCAGTGCAGAAATCTGAGTATATCACTGTGTCAGTGCAGTAACTAGAGTGTGTCACTGTGTCAGTGCATTAATCTGAGTATGTCACTGTGTCAGTGCAGTAACCAGAGTGTGTCACTGTGTCAGTGCAGTAACCTGAGTATGTCACTGTGTCAGTGCATTAATCTGAGTGTGTCACTGTGTCAGTGCAATAATCTGAGTATGTCACTGTGTCAGTGCAGTAACCAGAGTGTGTCACTGTGTCAGTGCAGTAACTTGAGTATTTCACTGTGCCAGTGCATTAATCTGAGTGTGTCACTGTGTCAGTGCAGTAATCTGAGTATGTCACTGTGTCAGTGCAGTAACCAGAGTGTGTCACTGTGTCAGTGCATTAATCTGAGTGTGTCACTGTGTCGGTGCTTTAATCTGAGTTTGTCACTGTGTCCGTGTATTAATCTGAGTGTGTCACTGAGTCAGTGCAGTAACCTGAGTGTGTCACTGTGTAAGTGCATTAATCTGAGTGTGTCACTGTGTCAGTGCAGTAATCTGAGTATGTCACTGTGTCAGTGCATTAATCTGAGTATGTAACTGTCAGTGCATTAATCTGAGTGTGTCACTGTGTCAGTGCAGTAATCTGAGTATGTAAATGTGTGAATGCATTAATCTGAGTATGTAACTGTGTCAGTGCATTAAACTGAGTGTGTCACTGTGTCAGTGCAGTAACCAGAGTGTATCACTGTGTCAGTGCATTAAGCTGAGTATTTAACTGTGTCAGTGCAGTAACGAGAGTGTGTCACTGTGTCAGTGCATTGATCTGAGTATGTCACTGTGTCAGTGCAGTAACCAGAGTGTGTCACTGTGTCAGTGCATTAATCTGAGTATGTCACTGTGTCAGTGCAGTAACCAGAGTGTGTCACTGTGTCAGTGCATTAATCTGAGTATGTTACTGTGTCAGTGCAGTAACCAGAGTGTGTCACTGTGTCAGTGCATTAATCTGAGTATGTAACTGTGTCAGTGCAGTAATCTGAGTATGTCACTGTGTCAGTGCAGTAACCAGAGTGTGTCACTGTGTCAGTGCATTAATCTGAGTGTGTCACTGTGTCAGTGCAGTAATTTGAGTATATCACTGTGTCAGTACAGTAACCTAAGTGTGTCACTGTGTCAGTTCAGTAACCTAAGTGTGTCACTGTGTCAGTTCAGTAACCTAAGTGTGTCACTGTGTCAGTTCAGTAACCTGAGTGTGTCACTGTGTCAGTGCATTAATCTGAGTGTGTCACTGTCAGTGAAGTATCCTGCGTGTGTCAATGCGTCAGTGCAGTAACTTGCTGTATCTGCGTGTGCAAGTGCAGTAACCTGAGTGTGTCACTGTGTCAGTGCATTAATCTGAGTGTGTCACTGTGTCAATGCTTTAATCTGAGCGTGTCACTGTCAGTGAAGTATCCTGCGTGTGTAACTGCGTCAGTGCAGTAACCTTCTGTATCTCAGTGTGCAAGTGCAGTAACCTGAGTGTCTCACTGTGTCAGTGCATTAATCTGAGTGTGTCACTCTGTCAATGCTTTAATCTGAGTGTGTCACTGTGTCAGTGCATTAAGCTGAGTGTGTCACTGTCAGTGAAGTATCCTGCGTGTGTCACTGTGTCAGTGCAGTAACTTGCTGTATCTGAGTGTGCAAGTGCAGTAACCTGAGTGTGTCACTGTGTCAGTGCATTAATCTGAGTGTGTCACTGTGTCAATGCTTTAATCTGAGCGTGTCACTGTCAGTGAAGTATCCTGCGTGTGTCACTGCGTCAGTGCAGTAACCTTCTGTATCTCAGTGTGCAAGTGCAGTAACCTGAGTGTCTCACTGTGTCAGTGCATTAATCTGAGTGTGTCACTCTGTCAATGCTTTAATCTGTGTGTGTCACTGTGTCAGTGCATTAATCTGAGTGTGTCACTGTCAGTGAAGTATCCTGCGTGTGTCACTGTGTCAATGCAGTAATCCGATATGTCTGAGTGTGCAAGTGCAGTAAACTGAGTCTGTCACTGTGTCAGTGCATTAATGTAAGTGTGTCACTGTGTCAGTGCAGTAATCTGAGTGTGTGACTGTCAGTGAAGTATCCTGCATGTGTCACTGTGTCAGTGCAGTAACCTGCTGTATCTGAGTGGGCAAGTGCAGTAACCTGAGTGTGTCAATGTGTCAGTGCATTAATCTGAGTGTGTCACTGTGTCAGTGCAGTGACCTGAGTGTGTCACTGTGTCAGTCCATTAATCTGAGAGCGTAATTGTGTCAGTGAAGTAACCTGAATGTGTCACTGTGTCAGTGCATTAATCTGAGTGTGTCACTGTGTCAATGCATTAATCTGTGTATGTCACTGTGTCAGTGCAGTAAGCTGCTGTATCTGAATGTGAAAGTGCAGTAACCTGAGTGTGTCACTGTGTCAGTGCAGTAACCTGAGTGTGTCACTGTGTCAGTGCATTAAACTGAGTGTGTCACTGTGTCAGTGAAGTAACCTGAGTGTGTCACTGTGTCAGTGCAGTAACCTGAGTGTGTCACTGTGTCAGTGCAGTAATCTGAGTGTGTCACTGTGGCACTGCATTAATCGGAGTGTGTCACTGTGTCAGTGCATTAATCTGAGTGTGTCAATGTGTCAGGGCATTAATCTGAGTGTTTCAATGTGTCAGTGCAGTAACCTGAGTGTGTCACTGTGTCAGTGCAGTAACCTGAGTGTGTCACTGTGTCAGTGCAGTAACCTGAGTGTGTCACTCTGTCAGTGCATTCATCTGAGTGTGTCTCTGTGTCAGTGCAGTAACCTGAGTGTGTCACTGTGTCAGTGCATTAATCTGAGTGTGTCACTGTGTCAGTGCATTAATCTGAGTGTGTCACTGTGTCAGTGCAGTAACATGAGTATGTCACTGTGTCAGTGCATTTATCTGAGTGTGTCACTATGTCAGTGCAGTAACCTGAGTGTGTCACTGTGTCAGTGCATTAATCTGAGTGTTTCAATGAGTCAGTGCATTAAACTGTGTGTGTCACTGAGTTAGTGCAGTAACCTGAGTATGTCACTGTGTCAGTGCATTAATCTGAGTGTGTCAATGTATCAGTGCTTTAACCTGAGTTTGTCACTGTGTCATTGCATTAATCTGAGTGTGTCACAGTGTCAGTGCATTAATCTGATTGTGTCACTGTGTCAGTGCAGTAACCTGAGTGTGTCACTGTGTCAGTGCAGTAACCTGAGTATGTCACTGTGTCAGTGCATTAATCTTAGTGTGTCACTGTGTCAGTGCAGTAACCTGAGTGTGTGACTGTGTCAGTGCAGTAACCAGAGTGTGTCACTGTGTCAGTGCATTATCCTGAGTGTGTCACTGTGTCAGTGCATTAACCTGAGTGTGTCACTGTGTCAGTGCATTAATCTGAGTATGTCACTGTGTCAGTGCAGTAACCAGAGTGTGTAACTGTGTCAGTGCAGTAATCTGAGTATGTCACTGTGTCAGTGCAGTAATCTGAGTATGTAACTGTGTCAGTGCAGTAATCGGAGTGTGTCACCTTGTCAGTGCATTAACCTGATTATGTCACTGTGTCAGTGCATTAATCTGAGTGTGTCACTGTGTCAGTGCATTAATCTGAGTGTGTCACTGTGTCAGTTCAGTAACCTGAGTGTGTCACTGTGTCAGTGCATTAATCTAAGTATGTAACTGTCAGTGCATTAATCTGAGTGTGTCACTGTGTCAGTGCAGTAATCTGAGAATGTAACTGTGTCAGTGCATTAATCTGAGTATGTAACGGTGTCATTGCATTAAACTGAGTGTGTCACTGTTTCAGTGCAGTAACCAGAGTGTGTCACTGTGTCAGTGCATTAATCTTAGTATTTAACTTTGTCAGTGCAGTAACGAGAGTGTGTCACTGTGTCAGTGCATTAATCTGAGTATGTAACTGTGTCAGTGCAGTAATCTGAGTATGTCACTGTGTCAGTGCAGTAATCTGAGTATGTAACTGTGTCAGTGCAGTAATCGGAGTGTGTCACCTTGTCAGTGCATTAACCTGATTATGTCACTGTGTCAGTGCATTAATCTGAGTGTGTCACTGTGTCAGTGCATTAATCTGAGTGTGTCACTGTGTCAGTTCAGTAACCTGAGTGTGTCACTGTGTCAGTGCATTAATCTAAGTTTGTCACTGTGTCAGTGCATTAATCTGAGTATGTAACTGTGTCAGTGCAGTAACCAGAGTGTGTCACTGTGTCAGTGCATTAATCTGAGTATGTAACTGTGTCAGTGCATTAAACTGAGTGTGTCACTGTGTCAGTGCAGTAACCAGAGTGTGTCACTGTGTCAGTGCAGTAACCTGAGTATGTCACTTTGTCAGTGCATTAATCTGAGTGTCTCACTGTGTCAGTGCAGTAATCTGAGTATGTTACTGTGTCAGTGCAGTAACCAGAGTGTGTCACTGTGTCAGTGCAGTAACCTCAGTATGTCACTGTGTCAGTGCATTAATCTGAGTGTGTCACTGTTTCAGTGCAGAAATCTGAGTATGTCACTGTGTCAGTGCAGTAACCAGAGTGTGTCACTGTGTCAGTGCATTAATCTGAGTGTGTCACTGTGTCGGTGCTTTAATCTGAGTTTGTCACTGTTTCAGTGTATTAATCCGAGTGTGTCACTGTGTCAGTGCAGTAACCTGATTGTGTCACTGTGTCAGTGCAGTAACCAGAGTGTGTCACTGTGTCAGTGCATTATCCTGAGTGTGTCACTGTGTCAGTGCACTAACCAGAGTGTGTCACTGTGTCAGTGCATTAACCTGAGTGTGTCACTGTGTCAGTGCAGTAACCAGAGTGTGTCACTGTGTCAGTGCATTAATCTGAGTATGTCACTGTGTCAGTGCAGTAACCTGAGTGTGTCACTGTTTCAGTGGAGTAACCAGAGTGTGTCACTGTGTCAGTGCATTAATCTTAGTATTTAACTTTGTCAGTGCAGTAACGAGAGTGTGTCACTGTGTCAGTGCATTAATCTGAGTATGTAACTGTGTCAGTGCAGTAACCAGAGTGTGTCACTCTGTCAGTGCATTAATCTGAGTATGTAACTGTGTCAGTGCAGTAATCTGAGTGTGTCACTGTGTCAGTGCATTAATCTGAGTATGTAACTGTGTCAGTGCAGTCACCATAGTGTGTCACTGTGTCAGTGCATTAATCTGAGTATGTAACTGTGTCAGTGCAGTAATCTGAGTGTGTCACTGTGTCAGTGCAGTAACCAGAGTGTATCACTGTGTCAGTGCAGTAATCTGAGTATGTAACTGTGTCAGTGCATTAATCTGAGTATGTCACTGTGTCAGTGCATTAATCTGAGTGTGTCCCTGTGTCAGTGCAGTATCCAGATTGTGTCACTGTGTCAGTGCATTAACCTGAGTGTGTCACTGTGTCAGTGCAGTAACCAGAGTGTGTCACTGTGTCAGTGCATTAACCTTAGTGTGTCACTGTGTCAGTTCAGTAACCTGAGTGTGTCACTGTGTCTGTGCATTAATCTGAGTATGTCACTGTATCAGTGCAGTAGCCAGAGCGTGTCATTGTGTCAGTGCATTAATCTGAGTATGTAACTGTGTCAGTGCAGTAACCTGAGTGTGTCACTGTGTCAGTGCATTAATCTGAGTGTGTCACTGTGTCAGTGCAGTAATCTGAGTATGTCACTGTGTCAGTGCAGTAACCAGAGTGTGTCACTGTGTCAGTGTATTAATCTGAGTATGTCACTGTGTCAGTGCAGTAACCAGAGTGTGTAACTGTGTCAGTGCAGTAATCTGAGTATGTCACTGTGTCAGTGCAGTAATCTGAGTATGTAACTGTGTCAGTGCCGTAATCTGAGTGTGTCACTGTGTCTGCACAGTAACCCGAGTGTGTCACTGTGTCAGTACAGTAACCTAAGTGTGTCACTGTGTCACTTCAGTAACCTGAGTGTGTCACTGTGTCAGTGCATTAATCTGAGTGTGTCACTGTCATTGAAGTATCCTGCGTGTGTCACTGCGTCAGTGCAGTAACTTGCTGTATCTGAGTGTGCAAGTGCAGTAACCTGAGTGTGTCACTGTGTCAGTGCATTAATCTGACTGTGTCACTGTGTCAATGCTTTAATCTGAGCATGTCACTGTCAGTGAAGTATCCTGCGTGTGTCACTGCGTCAGTGCAGTAACCTTCTGTAGCTCAGTGTGCAAGTGCAGTAACCTGAGTGTCTCACTGTGTCAGTGCATTAATCTGATTGTGTCACTCTGTCAATGCTTTAATCTGAGTGTGTCACTGTGTCAGTGCATTAATCTGAGTGTGTCACTGTCAGTGAAGTATCCTGCGTGTGTCACTGTGTCAGTGCAGTAATCCGATATGTCTGAGTGTGCAAGTGCAGTAAACTGAGTCTGTCACTGTGTCAGTGCATTAATGTAAGTGTGTCACTGTGTCAGTACAGTAATCTGAGTGTGTGACTGTCAGTGAAGTATCCTCCATGTGTCACTGTGTCAGTGCAGTAACCTGCTGTATCTGAGTGTGCAAGTGCAGTAACCTGAGTGTGTCAATGTGTCAGTGCATTAATCTGAGTGTGTCACTGTGTCAGTGCAGTGACCTGAGTGTGTCACTGTGTCAGTCCATTAATCTGAGAGCATAATTGTGTCAGTGAAGTAACCTGAATGTGTCACTGTGTCAGTGCATTAATCTGAGTGTGTCACTGTGTCAATGCATTAATCTGTGTGTGTCACTGTGTCAGTGCAGTAAGCTGCTGTATCTGAATGTGAAAGTGCAGTAACCTGAGTGTGTCACTGTGTCAGTGCAGTAACCAGAGTGTGTCACTGTGTCAGTGCATTAAACTGAGTGTGTCACTGTGTCAGTGAAGTAACCTGAGTGTGTCACTGTGTCAGTGCAGTAACCTGAGTGTGTCACTGTGTCAGTGCATTAATCTGAGTGTGTCACTGTGGCACTGCATTAATCGGAGTGTGTCACTGTGTCAGTGCATTAATCTGAGTGTGTCAATGTGTCAGGGCATTAATCTGAGTGTTTCAATGTGTCAGTGCAGTAACCTGAGTGTGTCACTGTGTCAGTGCAGTAACCTGAGTGTGTCACTCTGTCAGTGCATTCATCTGAGTGTGTCTCTGTGTCAGTGCAGTAACCTGAGTGTGTCACTGTGTCAGTGCATTAATCTGAGTGTGTCACTATGTCAGTGCTGTAACCTGAGTGTGTCACTGTGTCAGTTCATTAATCTGAGTGTTTCAATGAGTCAGTGCATTAAACTGTGTGTGTCACTGAGTTAGTGCAGTAACCTGAGTATGTCACTGTGTCAGTGCATTAATCTGAGTGTGTCAATGTATCAGTGCTTTAACCTGTGTTTGTCACTGTGTCATTGCATTAATCTGAGTGTGTCACAGTGTCAGTGCATTAATCTGATTGTGTCACTGTGTCAGTGCAGTAACCTGAGTGTGTCACTGTGTCAGTGCAGTAACCTGAGTATGTCACTGTGTCAGTGCATTAATCTGAGTGTGTCACTGTGTCAGTGCAGTAACCTGAGTGTGTGACTGTGTCAGTGCAGTAACCAGAGTGTGTCACTGTGTCAGTGCATTATCCTGAGTGTGTCACTGTGTCAGTGCACTAACCAGAGTGTGTCACTGTGTCAGTGCATTAACCTGAGTGTGTCACTGTGTCAGTGCAGTAACCAGAGTGTGTCACTGTGTCAGTGCATTAATCTGAGTATGTCACTGTGTCAGTGCAGTAACCAGAGTCTGAGTTTGTCACTGTGTCAGTGCATTAATCTGAGTATGTAACAGTGTCAGTGCATTAATCTGAGTGTGTCACTGTGTCAGTTCAGTAACCTGAGAGTGTCACTGTGTCAGTGCATTAATCTGAGTGTGTCACTGTGTCACTTCAGTAACCTGAGTGTGTCACTGTGTCATTGCAGGAACCTGAGGATGTCACTGTGTCAGTGCAGTAACCTGAGTGTGTCACTGTGTCAGTGCAGTAACCTGAGTGTGTCACTGTGTCAGTGCATTAATCTGAGTGTGTCACTGTGTCAGTGCATTAATCTGATTGTGTCACTGTCTCAGTGCATTAATCTGAGTGTGTCACTGTATCAGTGCATTAATCTGAGTGTGTCACGTTTTCAGTTCAGTAACCTGAGTGTGTCACTGTGTCAGTTCAGTAACCTGAGTGTGTCACTGTGTCAGTGCAGTAACCTGAGTGTGTCACTGTGTCAGTGCAGTTACCTGAGTGTGTCACTGTGTCAGTGCATTAACCTGAATGTGTGACTGTGACAGTGCATTAACCTGAGTGTGTCACTGTGTAAGTGCATTAACCTGAGTGTGTCACTGTGTCAGTGCATTAATCTGATTGTGTCACTGTGTCAGTGCATTAATGTGAGTGTGTCACTGTGTCAGTGCTTTAATCTGAGTATTTCACTGTGTCAGTGATGTAATCTCAGAGTGTCACTGTGTTAGTGCATTAATCTGAGTGTGTCACTGTGTCAGTGCAGTAACCTGAGTGTGTCACTGTGTCAGTGCATTAACCTAAATGTGTCACTGTGTCAGTGCATTAATCTGAGTGTGTCACTGTGTCAGTGCATTAACCTAAATGTGTCACTGTGTCAGTGTAGTTACCTGAGTTTGTCACTGTGTCAGTGCATTTATCGGCGTGTGTCACTCTGTCAGTGCAGGAACTTGAGTGTGTCACTGTGTCAGTGCATTAATCTGATTGTGTCACTGTGTCAGTGCAGTAACCAGAGTGTGTCACTGTGTCAGTGCATTAATCTGAGTGTGTCACTGTGTCAATGCTTTAATCTGAGCGTGTCACTGTCAGTGAAGTATCCTGCGTGTGTCACTGCGTCAGTGCAGTAACCTTCTGTATCTCAGTGTGCAAGTGCAGTAACCTGAGTGTCTCACTGTGTCAGTGCATTAATCTGAGTGTGTCACTCTGTCAATGCTTTAATCTGAGTGTGTCACTGTGTCAGTGCATTAAGCTGAGTGTGTCACTGTCAGTGAAGTATCCTGCGTGTGTCACTGTGCCAGTGCAGTAATCCGATATGTCTGAGTGTGCAAGTGCAGTAAACTGAGTCTGTCACTGTGTCAGTGCATTAATGTAAGTGTGTCACTGTGTCAGTGCAGTAATCTGAGTGTGTGACTGTCAGTGAAGTATCCTGCATGTGTCACTGTGTCAGTGCAGTAACCTGCTGTATCTGAGTGTGCAAGTGCAGTAACCTGACTGTGTCAATGTGTCAGTGCATTAATCTGAGTGTGTCACTGTGTCAGTGCTGTAATCTGAGTATGTCACTGTTTCAGTGCATTAATCTGAGTATGTAACTGTCAGTGCATTAATCTGAGTGTGTCACTGTGTCAGTGCAGTAATCTGAGAATGTAACTGTGTCAGTGCATTAATCTGAGTATGTAAATGTCTCAGTGCATTAAACTGAGTGTGTCACTGTGTCAGTGCAGTAACCAGAGTGTGTCACTGTGTCAGTGCATTAATCTGAGTATGTAAATGTGTCAGTGCAGTAACCAGAGTGTGTCACTGTGTCAATGCAGTAATCAGAGTATGTCACTATGTCAGTGCATTAATCTGAGTATGGCACTGTGTCAGTGCATTAACCTGAGTGTGTCACTGTGTCAGTGCAGTAACCAGAGTGTGTCACTATGTCAGGGCATTAATCTGAGTATGTCACTGTGTCAGTGCAGTAACCAGAGTGTGTCACTGTGTCAGTGCATTAATCTGAGTATGTAACTGTGTCAGTGCATTAAACTGAGTGTGTCACTGTGTCAGTGCAGTAACCAGAGTGTGTCACTGTGTCAGTGCAGTAACCTGAGTATGTCACTGTGTCAGTGCATTAATCTGAGTGTGTCACTGTGTCAGTGCAGTAATCTGAGTATGTCACTGTGTCAGTGCAGTAACCAGAGTGTTGTCACTGTGTCAGTGCATTAATCTGAGTGTGTCACTGTGTCGGTGCTTTAATCTGAGTTTGTCACTGTGTCAGTGTATTATTCCGAGTGTGTCACTGTGTCAGTGCAGTAACCTGATTGTGTCACTGTGTCAGTGCATTAATCTGAGTGTGTCACTGTGTCAGTGCAGTAACCAGAGTGTGTCACTGTGTCAGTGCAGTAACCTGAGTTTATCACTGTGTCAGTGCATTAAGCTGAGTATGTCACTGTGTCATGCAGTAACCAGAGTGTGTCACTGTGTCAGTGCATTAATCTGAGTGTGTCACTGTGTCAGTGCAGTAATCTGAGTATGTCACTGTGTCAGTGCATTAATCTGAGTATGTAACTGTCTGTGGATTAATCTGAGTGTGTCACTTTGTCAGTGCAGTAATCTGAGTATGTAACTGTGTCAATGCATTAATCTGAGTATGTAACTGTGTCAGTGCATTAAACTGAGTGTGTCACTGTGTCAGTGCAGTAACCAGAGTGTGTCACTGTGTCAGTGCATTAATCTGAGTATGTCACTGTGTCAGTGCAGTAACCAGAGTGTGTCACTGTGTCAGTGCATTAATCTGAGTGTGTCACTGTGTCAGTGCAGTAACCAGAGTGTGTCACTGTGTCAGTGCATTAATCTGAGTATGTTACTGTGTCAGTGCAGTAACCAACGTGTGTCACAGTGTCAGTGCATTAATCTGAGTATGTAACTGTGTCAGTGCAGTAATCTGAGTATGTAACTGTGTCAGTGCTGTAATCTGAGTGTGTCACTGTGTCAGTTCAGTAACCTAAGTGTGTCACTGTGTCAGTGCATTAATCTGAGTATGTAACTGTCTCAGTGCATTAATCTGAGTGTGTCACTGTGTCAGTGCATTAATTTGAGTGTGTCACTGTGTCAGTGCATTAATCTGCGAGTGTCACTGTGTCAAGGAAGTAACCTGAGTGTGTCACTGTGTCAGTGCTTTAATCTGAGTATGTAACTGTGTCAGTGCATTAATCTGAGTGTGTCACTGTGTCACTGCAGTAATCTGCGTATGTAACTGTGTCAGTGCATTAAACTGAGTTTGTCACTGTGTCAGTGCAGTAACCAGAGTGTGTCACTGTGTCAGTGCAGTAACCTGAGTGTGTCACTGTGTCAGTGCATTAATCTGAGTATGTAACTGTGTCAGTGCATTAATCTGAGTGTGTCACTGTGTCAGTGCAGTAATCTGAGTATGTAACTGTGTCAGTGCATTAATCTGAATATGTAATTGTGTCAGTGCATTAAACTGAGTGTGTCACTGTGTCAGTGCATTAATCTGAGTATGTCACTGTGTCAGTGCAGTAACCAGAGTGTGTCACTGTGTCAGTGCATTAATCTGAGTATGTCACTGTGTCAGTGCAGTACCCAGAGTGTGTCACTGTGTCAGTGCATTAATCTGAGTATGTAACTGTGTCAGTGCAGTAACCAGAGTGTGTCACTGTGTCAGTGCATTAATCTGAGTATGTCACTGTGTCAGTGCAGTAAACATAGTGTGTCACTGTGTCAGTGCATTAATCTGAGTATGTAACTGTGTGAGTGCATTAATCTGAGTGTGTCACTGTGTCAGTGCTGTAATCTGAGTATGTCACTGTTTCAGTGCATTAATCTGAGTATGTAACTGTGTCAGTGCATTAATCTGAATGTGTCACTGTGTCAATGCAGTAATCTGAGAATGTAACTGTGTCAGTGCATTAATCTGAGTATGTAACTGTCTCAGTGCATTAAACTGAGTGTGTCACTGTGTCAGTGCAGTAACCAGAGTGTGTCACTGTGTCAGTGCATTAACCTTAGTGTGTCACTGTGTCAGTTCAGTAACCTGAGTGTGTCACTGTGTCTGTGCATTAATCTGAGTATGTCACTGTATCAGTGCAGTAGCCAGAGCGTGTCATTGTGTCAGCGCATTAATCAGAGTATGTAACTGTGTCAGTGCAGTAACCTGAGTGTGTCACTGTGTCAGTGCATTAATCTGAGTGTGTCACTGTGTCAGTGCAGTAATCTGAGTATGTCACTGTGTCAGTGCAGTAACCAGAGTGTGTCACTGTGTCAGTGCATTAATCTGAGTATGTCACTGTGTCAGTGCAGTAACCAGAGTGTGTAACTGTGTCAGTGCAGTAATCTGAGTATGTCACTGTGTCAGTGCAGTAATCTGAGTATGTAACTGTGTCAGTGCCGTAATCTGAGTGTGTCACTGTGTCTGCACAGTAACCCGAGTGTGTCACTGTGTCAGTACAGTAACCTAAGTGTGTCACTGTGTCAGTTCAGTAACCTGAGTGTGTCACTGTGTCAGTGCATTAATCTGAGTGTGTCACTGTCAGTGAAGTATCCTGCGTGTGTCACTGAGTCAGTGCAGTAACTTGCTGTATCTGAGTGTGCAAGTGCAGTAACCTGACTGTGTCACTGTGTCAGTGCATTAATCTGAGTGTGTCACTGTGTCAATGCTTTAATCTGAGCGTGTCACTGTCAGTGAAGTATCCTGCGTGTGTCACTGCGTCAGTGCAGGAACCTTCTGTATCTCAGTGTGCAAGTGCAGTAACCTGAGTGTCTCACTGTGTCAGTGCATTAATCTGAGTGTGTCACTCTGTCAATGCTTTAATCTGAGTGTGTCGCTGTGTCAGTGCATTAATCTGAGTGTGTCACTGTCAGTGAAGTATCCTGCGTGTGTCACTGTGTCAGTGCAGTAATCCGATATGTCTGAGTGTGCAAGTGCAGTAACCTGAGTGTGTCAATGTGTCAGTGCATTAATCTGAGTGTGTCACTGTGTCAGTGCAGTGACCTGAGTGTGTCACTGTGTCAGTCCATTAATCTGAGAGCGTAATTGTGTCAGTGAAGTAACCTGAATGTGTCACTGTGTCAGTGCATTAATCTGAGTGTGTCACTGTGTCAATGCATTAATCTGTGTATGTCACTGTGTCAGTGCAGTAAGCTGCTGTATCTGAATGTGAAAGTGCAGTAACCTGAGTGTGTCACTGTGTCAGTGCAGTAACCTGAGTGTGTCACTGTGTCAGTGCATTAAACTGAGTGTGTCACTGTGTCAGTGAAGTAACCTGAGTGTGTCACTGTGTCAGTGCAGTAACCTGAGTGTGTCACTGTGTCAGTGCATTAATCTGAGTGTGTCACTGTGGCACTGCATTAATCGGAGTGTGTCACTGTGTCAGTGCATTAATCTGAGTGTGTCAATGTGTCAGGGCATTAATCTGAGTGTTTCAATGTGTCAGTGCAGTAACCTGAGTGTGTCACTGTGTCAGTGCAGTAACCTGAGTGTGTCACTCTGTCAGTGCATTCATCTGAGTGTGTCTCTGTGTCAGTGCAGTAACCTGAGTGTGTCACTGTGTCAGTGCATTAATCTGAGTGTGTCACTGTGTCAGTGCATTAATCTGAGTGTGTCACTGTGTCAGTGCAGTAACATGAGTATGTCACTGTGTCAGTGCATTTATCTGAGTGTGTCACTATGTCAGTGCAGTAACCTGAGTGTGTCACTGTGTCAATGCATTAATCTGAGTGTTTCAATGAGTCAGTGCATTAAACTGTGTGTGTCACTGAGTTAGTGCAGTAACCTGAGTATGTCACTGTGTCAGTGCATTAATCTGAGTGTGTCAATGTATCAGTGCTTTAACCTGAGTTTGTCACTGTGTCATTGCATTAATCTGAGTGTGTCACAGTGTCAGTGCATTAATCTGATTGTGTCACTGTGTCAGTGCAGTAACCTGAGTGTGTCACTGTGTCAGTGCAGTAACCTGAGTATGTCACTGTGTCAGTGCATTAATCTTAGTGTGTCACTGTGTCAGTGCAGTAACCTGAGTGTGTGACTGTGTCAGTGCAGTAACCAGAGTGTGTCACTGTGTCAGTGCATTATCCTGAGTGTGTCACTGTGTCAGTGCATTAACCTGAGTGTGTCACTGTGTCAGTGCACTAACCAGAGTGTGTCACTGTGTCAGTGCATTAATCTGAGTATGTCACTGTGTCAGTGCAGTAACCAGAGTGTGTAACTGTGTCAGTGCAGTAATCTGAGTATGTCACTGTGTCAGTGCAGTAATCTGAGTATGTAACTGTGTCAGTGCAGTAATCGGAGTGTGTCACCTTGTCAGTGCATTAACCTGATTATGTCACTGTGTCAGTGCATTAATCTGAGTGTGTCACTGTGTCAGTGCATTAATCTGAGTGTGTCACTGTGTCAGTTCAGTAACCTGAGTGTGTCACTGTGTCAGTGCATTAATCTAAGTTTGTCACTGTGTCAGTGCATTAATCTGAGTATGTAACTGTGTCAGTGCAGTAACCAGAGTGTGTCACTGTGTCAGTGCATTAATCTGAGTATGTAACTGTGTCAGTGCATTAAACTGAGTGTGTCACTGTGTCAGTGCAGTAACCAGAGTGTGTCACTGTGTCAGTGCAGTAACCTGAGTATGTCACTGTGTCAGTGCATTAATCTGAGTGTCTCACTGTGTCAGTGCAGTAATCTGAGTATGTTACTGTGTCAGTGCAGTAACCAGAGTATGTCACTGTGTCAGTGCAGTAACCTGAGTATGTCACTGTGTCAGTGCATTAATCTGAGTGTGTCACTGTGTCAGTGCAGAAATCTGAGTATGTCACTGTGTCAGTGCAGTAACCAGAGTGTGTCACTGTGTCAGTGCATTAATCTGAGTGTGTCACTGTGTCGGTGCTTTAATCTGAGTTTGTCACTGTGTCAGTGTATTAATCCGAGTGTGTCACTGTGTCAGTGCAGTAACCTGATTGTGTCACTGTGTCAGTGCATTAATCTGAGTGTGTCACTGTGTCAGTGCAGTAACCAGAGTGTGTCACTGTGTCAGTGCAGTAACCTGAGTTTGTCACTGTGTCAGTGCATTAATCTGAGTGTGTCACTGTGTCAGTGCATTAATCTGAGTATGTCACTGTGTCAGTGCATTAATCTGAGTATGTAACTGTGTCAGTGCATTAATCTGAGTATGTAACGGTGTCATTGCATTAAACTGAGTGTGTCACTGTTTCAGTGCAGTAACCAGAGTGTGTCACTGTGTCAGTGCATTAATCTTAGTATTTAACTTTGTCAGTGCAGTAACGAGAGTGTGTCACTGTGTCAGTGCATTAATCTGAGTATGTAACTGTGTCAGTGCACTAACCAGAGTGTGTCACTCTGTCAGTGCATTAATCTGAGTATGTAACTGTGTCAGTGCAGTAATCTGAGTGTGTCACAGTGTCAGTGCATTAATCTGAGTATGTAACTGTGTCAGTGCAGTCACCATAGTGTGTCACTGTGTCAGTGCATTAATCTGAGTATGTAACTGTGTCAGTGCAGTAATCTGAGTGTGTCACTGTGTCAGTGCAGTAACCAGAGTGTATCACTGTGTCAGTGCATTAATCTGAGTATGTAACTGTGTCAGTGCATTAATCTGAGTATGTCACTGTGTCAGTGCATTAATCTGAGTGTGTCCCTGTGTCAGTGCAGTATCCAGATTGTGTCACTGTGTCAGTGCATTAACCTGAGTGTGTCACTGTGTCAATGCAGTAACCAGTGTGTCACTGTGTCAGTGCATTAACCTTAGTGTGTCACTGTGTCAGTTCAGTAACCTGAGTGTGTCACTGTGTCTGTGCATTAATCTGAGTATGTCACTGTATCAGTGCAGTAGCCAGAGCGTGTCATTGTGTCAGTGCATTAATCTGAGTATGTAACTGTGTCAGTGCAGTAACCTGAGTGTGTCACTGTGTCAGTGCATTAATCTGAGTGTGTCACTGTGTCAGTGCAGTAATCTGAGTATGTCACTGTGTCAGTGCAGTAACCAGAGTGTGTCACTGTGTCAGTGTATTAATCTGAGTATGTCACTGTGTCAGTGCAGTAACCAGAGTGTCTAACTGTGTCAGTGCAGTAATCTGAGTATGTCACTGTGTCAGTGCAGTAATCTGAGTATGTAACTGTGTCAGTGCCGTAATCTGAGTGTGTCACTGTGTCTGCACAGTAATCCGAGTGTGTCACTGTGTCAGTACAGTAACCTAAGTGTGTCACTGTGTCAGTGCATTAATCTGAGTGTGTCACTGTCATTGAAGTATCCTGCGTGTGTCACTGCGTCAGTGCAGTAACTTGCTGTATCTGAGTGTGCAAGTGCAGTAACCTGACTGTGTCACTGTGTCAGTGCATTAATCTGAGTGTGTCACTGTGTCAATGCTTTAATCTGAGCGTGTCACTGTCAGTGAAGTATCCTGCGTGTGTCACTGCGTCAGTGCAGTAACCTTCTGTAGCTCAGTGTGCAAGTGCAGTAACCTGAGTGTCTCACTGTGTCAGTGCATTAATCTGATTGTGTCACTCTGTCAATGCTTTAATCTGAGCGTGTCACTGTGTCAGTGCATTAATCTGAGTGTGTCACTGTCAGTGAAGTATCCTGCGTGTGTCACTGTGTCAGTGCAGTAATCCGATATGTCTGAGTGTGCAAGTGCAGTAAACTGAGTCTGTCACTGTGTCAGTGCATTAATGTAAGTGTGTCACTGTGTCAGTGCAGTAATCTGAGTGTGTCACTGTCAGTGAAGTATCCTCCATGTGTCACTGTGTCAGTGCAGTAACCTGCTGTATCTGAGTGTGCAAGTGCAGTAACCTGAGTGTGTCAATGTGTCAGTGCATTAATCTGAGTGTGTCACTGTGTCAGTGCAGTGACCTGAGTGTGTCACTGTGTCAGTCCATTAATCTGAGAGCGTAATTGTGTCAGTGAAGTAACCTGAATGTGTCACTGTGTCAGTGCATTAATCTGAGTGTGTCACTGTGTCAATGCATTAATCTGTGTGTGTCACTGTGTCAGTGCAGTAAGCTGCTGTATCTGAATGTGAAAGTGCAGTAACCTGAGTGTGTCACTGTGTCAGTGCAGTAACCTGAGTGTGTCACTGTGTCAGTGCATTAAACTGAGTGTGTCACTGTGTCAGTGAAGTAACCTGAGTGTGTCACTGTGTCAGTGCAGTAACCTGAGTGTGTCACTGTGTCAGTGCATTAATCTGAGTGTGTCACTGTGGCACTGCATTAATCGGAGTGTGTCACTGTGTCAGTGCATTAATCTGAGTGTGTCAATGTGTCAGGGCATTAATCTGAGTGTTTCAATGTGTCAGTGCAGTAACCTGAGTGTGTCACTCTGTCAGTGCATTCATCTGAGTGTGTCTCTGTGTCAGTGCAGTAACCTGAGTGTGTCACTGTGTCAGTGCATTAATCTGAGTGTGTCACTGTGTCAGTGCAGTAACATGAGTATGTCAATGTGTCAGTGCATTTATCTGAGTGTGTCACTATGTCAGTGCAGTAACCTGAGTGTGTCACTGTGTCAGTGCATTAATCTGAGTGTTTCAATGAGTCAGTGCATTAAACTGTGTGTGTCACTGAGTTAGTGCAGTAACCTGAGTATGTCACTGTGTCAGTGCATTAATCTGAGTGTGTCAATGTATCAGTGCTTTAACTTGAGTTTGTCACTGTGTCATTGCATTAATCTGAGTGTGTCACAGTGTCAGTGCATTAATCTGATTGTGTCACTGTGTCAGTGCAGTAACCTGAGTGTGTCACTGTGTCAGTGCAGTAACCTGAGTATGTCACTGTGTCAGTGCATTAATCTCAGTGTGTCACTGTGTCAGTGCAGTAACCTGAGTGTGTGACTGTGTCAGTGCAGTAACCAGAGTGTGTCACTGTGTCAGTGCATTATCCTGAGTGTGTCACTGTGTCAGTGCACTAACCAGAGTGTGTCACTGTGTCAGTGCATTAACCTGAGTGTGTCACTGTGTCAGTGCAGTAACCAGAGTGTGTCTCTGTGTCAGTGCATTAATCTGAGTATGTCACTGTGTCAGTGCAGTAACCAGAGTGTGTAACTGTGTCAGTGCAGTAATCTGAGTATGTCACTGTGTCAGTGCAGTAATCTGAGTTTGTAACTGTGTCAGTGCAGTAATCGGAGTGTGTCACCTTGTCAGTGCATTAACCTGATTATGTCACTGTGTCAGTGCATTAATCTGAGTGTGTCACTGTGTCAGTTCAGTAACCTGAGTGTGTCACTGTGTCAGTGCATTAATCTGAGTTTGTCACTGTGTCAGTGCATTAATCTGAGTATGTAACTGTGTCAGTGCATTAATCTGAGTGTGTCACTGTGTCAGTTCAGTAACCTGAGTGTGTCACTGTGTCAGTGCATTAATCTGAGTGTGTCACTGTGTCACTTCAGTAACCTGAGTGTGTCACTGTGTCAGTGCAGTAACCTGAGGATGTCACTGTGTCAGTGCAGTAACCTGAGTGTGTCACTGTGTCAGTGCAGTAACCTGAGTGTGTCACTGTGTCAGTGCATTAATCTGAGTGTGTCACTGTGTCAGTGCATTAATCTGAGTGTGTCACTGTGTCACTTCAGTAACCTGAGTGTGTCACTGTGTCAGTGCAGTAACCTGAGGATGTCACTGTGTCAGTGCAGTAACCTGAGTGTGTCACTGTGTCAGTGCAGTAACCTGAGTGTGTCACTGTGTCAGTGCATTAATCTGAGTGTGTCACTGTGTCAGTGCATTAATCTGATTGTGTCACTGTCTCAGTGCATTAATCTGAGTGTGTCACTGTATCAGTGCATTAATCTGAGTGTGTCACTTTTTCAGTTCAGTAACCTGAGTGTGTCACTGTGTCAGTTCGGTAACCTGAGTGTGTCACTGTGTCAGTGCAGTAACCTGAGTGTGTCACTGTGTCAGTGCAGTTACCTGAGTGTGTCACTGTGTCAGTGCATTAACCTGAATGTGTGACTGTGACAGTGCATTAACCTGAGTGTGTCACTGTGTAAGTGCATTAACCTGAGTGTGTCACTGTGTCAGTGCATTAATCTGATTGTGTCACTGTGTCAGTGCATTAATGTGAGTGTGTCACTGTGTCAGTGCTTTAATCTGAGTATTTCACTGTGTCAGTGATGTAATCTCAGAGTGTCACTGTGTTAGTGCATTAATCTGAGTGTGTCACTGTGTCAGTGCAGTAACCTGACTGTGTCACTGTGTCAGTGCATTAACCTAAATGTGTCACTGTGTCAGTGCATTAATCTGAGTGTGTCACTGTGTCAGTGCATTAACCTAAATGTGTCACTGTGTCAGTGTAGTTACCTGAGTTTGTCACTGTGTCAGTGCATTTATCGGCGTGTGTCACTCTGTCAGTGCAGGAACTTGAGTGTGTCACTGTGTCAGTGCATTAATCTGATTGTGTCACTGTGTCAGTGCATTAATCTGACTCTGTCACTGTGTCAGTTCAGTAACCTGAGTGTATCACTGTGTCAGTTCAGTAACCTGAGTGTGTCACTGTGTCAGTGCAGTCACCTGAGTGTGTCACTGTGTCAGTTCAGTAACCTGAGTGTGTCACTGTGTCAGTGCATTAATCTGATAGTGTCACTGTGTCCGTGCATTAATCTGTATGTGTCAATGTGGCAGTGCATTAACCTGATTGTGTCGCTGTGTCAGTGCTTTAACCTGAATGTGTCACTGTTTCAGTGCGGTAACCTGAGTGTGTCACTGTGTCAGTGCATTAATCTGAGTATGTCACTGTGTCAGTGATGTAATCTGAGTATGTCACTGTGTCAGTGATGTAATCTGAGAGTGTCACTGTGTTAGTGCATTAATCTGTGTGTGTCACTGTGTCAGTGCAGTAACCTGAGTGTGTCACTGTGTCAGTGCATTAACCTAAATGTGTCACTGTGTCAGTGCATTAATCTGAGTGTGTCACTGTGTCAGTGCATTAACCTAAATGTGTCACTCTGTCAGTGCAGGAACCTGAGTGTGTCACTGTGTCAGTGCAGTAACCTGAGTGTGTCACTGTGTCATTGCATTAACCTGAGTGTGTCACTGTGTCAGTGCAGTAACCTGATTGTGTCACTGTGTCAGTGCATTAACATTATTGTGTCACTGTGTCAGTGCATTAATCTGAGCGTGTCACTGTGTCAGTGCAGTAATCTGAATGTGTCACTGTGTCAGTGCATTTATCTGAGTGTGTCACTTTGTCAGTGCCTTAATCTGAGTGTGTCAATGTGTCAGTGCATTAATCTGATTGTGTCACTGTATCAGTTCAGTAGCCTGCTGTATCTGAATGTGTGCCTGCACAATCCTGTCTGGCAGAAGCATAGGATTCACTGGTTTTAATTGGCTGGAAACCTCAGCACCAACTGTACACCTCAGGAGGTTGTCTGAAGTACTCACCACTTGAGCAGCTCCAGCAACACACAAGAAAATCAACACATTCCTGGACAGAGGACTTTACATATCCATCCTTTTCATGACCTGCAGCGGCAGTATGCATGGCCTGCAGAATGCCCTACAGCAACTGGCCAAGTTCACTTCAAGAGTACTTACCTCCACTGCAAGGCCCATCACTGAGAACAAAGAGAGCAGCAATACCATGGGAACACTATCACCTTCACATTCCCCTCCAAGTCACACACCATTCCCAGCTTGGACATTGGCCAAGATACTTTATCGTCCCAAACCGTGGAACTCCCAACCAAACAGCTCTGTGGGAACACCTCGGCCAATCAGAGCTGATTTGCCAACCAATCAGCTCCTGTTCTCCTGTCGGATAAATTGTTGTGATTGTTTAAAATTTGGCATTGTTCTGATTGTCTCCCCTTTCAGCAATATTCATGCTCTGCACTACCAAGCGCCTATTTACGTACCTTGTACATCACCTCATCACACCACTTCCCCCCACTTCCTCCTGGTTTACCGGTTATTCCACTCAAGAAATAGACCAGGTCTGAGTTCTCCTGCAGTGGGTGAACTTCCAACTCACCTCACCACCATCTCACCTGGAGTTAAAACCGGGGTCACTATGGGCTGGGAATTACAGATAAGAGCAGAATAACACAGATTCACATGGAAATCCTAGGGGGGTGATATTTCCCCGTTGGGCGGGTCTGGGAATGGCTACGAGACCAACCACCGCCTGCGATCGGGCTCTGACCGCGATTTCACACTGGCCGGCCAACGTAGAAGGTGCGCTAAGAGCCTCAGTGCTCCTGGGGTGGGAGCAGGAGGAGGGTGAGCGCTGAAGTGTGCGCATGCATGGCGGAGTGCACGTTGACACCTCCCCGAAGGCACAGAACTGCCCCAGGGTAGCTGAAGGATTTGAAAATGAGAAATAAACTTTTTACATGGTGATACAAACATGTTCCCACATGTGACGCATTCACGTGAAGAGGGAGGGACATGTAAAAAGGATGTTAAAAAATTTTATTGTTTTTTTTTTAGTAACTGTTGGAAACCTCATCCCGCCCTTGAACGAGGTTTGGTTAAAAATGCAAAGGCCGCCTGGTCGAGCAGGCAGCGGAAAATGCATTTTATGAATTACTTAAGGGCCTTGGTAGGCCTCTTAATTGTCAGTGGCACCGACCGAAAGATCATGAGAGTGCGTAATGACGCCGGGACACTCGCCTGACATCAGCGCACGTTATTTTACTTCTGATTGGGTCGGGCATGGGACAAAAAATTCTGCTCCCTGTGTTTTGACAGTTCCACCCCACTTAAATTAACGGACATAAGATCAACTTACAGACCTGCTAATCTTCCGGCTACCTGATCATTTCCAGCCATATTCATACCTTTGTTACCGCTAGACCTGATTATTCCAATGCACTCCTTGCTGGTCTCCCACATTCTACGGTCCATAAGCTTGAAGCCATCCAAAATTTGCTGCCCATCCTTAACTCGCAACACTTCTAGTTCGCCTGTGCTCGCTGGCCTGCGTTGGGTCCTGGTCAAGCACCATCCTGGTTTTAAAGTTCTCATCCTTGCTTTTAAATCCCTCCATGGCCTCAACCCTTCCCTACCTCTGTAACCTCCTCCAGCCCTACAACCCTCTGAAAAATCTGCCTTCCTCTAATTCTGGCCTCTTGAGTGTTGCTGGTCTTATTCACTCCACCTTAGGTGGTCGTGGCTTCAGCTGCCTAAGCTCTGCATTTTGCTCCATAGGGCCAGGATTTTCCAGTCCCACTGGTCGGGACTTTCGGCTGGTCCGCCAAATTTTCCATCCCGCCCGCAATGGAAAAATCCCGGCCTACGGTTATCCCTCTGCCTCCCTGACTCACTTCCCTCCTTTAAGACACTCCATAACACCTACTTCTTTGACCAAGCCTTCGGTCGTCTGGCCTAATCTCTCCTTGCGTGGTTCAGCGTTATACTTTGTACCCACCAAACACGTCGGCAACATTTCATTACGTTAAAGGCGCTACATAAATAAAACACGTTGTGGCTGTGCAACTTCCCAAAGTGATGAACATCTCAAGTTGCTGCTGTTTGGCGCACCCGTCGTTCATTTCTCTTGGACACCCAGGGTTTGGGCCACGCACTGTGATTGATTGTGATTGGCGCTCATCTAATATTTTTCTGGCATTGGGTTCACGCTGGGACGAAGGCTGTTCATCAAATGGCATCTAATTCCTGGCCCGACTGATCTCAGACGAGACAACTTGGATGTTCCGACAAGACCAAAAGGAAATTAAAAGTTACTGGGGCAGGTTTGATTGATTGATTGTTGAATCTGCAATATTTACACCCTGCAGAAAAGCCAGAAATCTCCGGAAGCTGAAGGCCACCTCTGGCGGCTACGTAGACAGAATGTCTGCTTCAAGGGTTATCTCGAGGGTCAGAAACTGCGGCCCTTAATAGGAGTTGGTGGTGGGGGATCTGAATTAATACACATTTTTTAAAAATTGGCGATTTTTAAAACTTTAAGTACTAGTTCAGAGAAAGGAAGAGCCGCAGGGGGGCCTTTAAGTGTGTCCCAAACTAATTACTTGGCGGGTGACTACTTGCCTGATTGCATTTTGCCATCGCAAACAAGTTACACCTACAGGATCTTTCAATTCCATGAACCCACAAGAAACAACTCGAGTCTGATTTAACTAAAAAGGTGCTTTCCACTTCGGTAAACCTCAGGCAAATTGAATAAATACATCACTTTGGAGCAGTGACAGGGACTACAATGTTCACCATCAACTGATGCCAATGGGGTTATTTCAGACTAACAGCCTCCATTAGCTCTTATGCCTAGAGTTGTCTAAAAGAAAACAGTACAGATGAAACAAAAACAGGATAGAGGAGAAGGATCTAGAGAAGGTATGACTGATAGAATCAGAATAATTTAGGCATTACATACTGTTGAGTCCTCTGCCACTTAAAGGGTACAGCCTTAGCATTTCAAGCCTGTGTGTTGTGGGTTTATTGGAGACTCGCAGGGATGTGTTCAAGTTGTTTTGAAATTGTGGGGTTTTTTTTAAACTTGAGCTGAGAACTGATTTTACACATTTTTGTACTTTTTCCCCCCTCTTAATTCTGAACAGACCGAGGTAAGCTTTCAACTTTTCAGCCATGTGTAAAATTAGTCATGTCTGTCATGGAAACCGGCTGATTTTCATTCTTAATGAAATCTGTCAATCTGAGCGGCCAAGAGGGATGTTGGAGGGGACGGGAGTGGTGTGTGTGGTCCGACAGAGACCTGCGGCTTTAACATGGGACCGGGGGGAGCAGCATTCCTGCTCCTTTTGTCTCTGCATTCAAATATGTGAAAATGTTTAATTGTTTAGGTGCCAAGTGCCCCAAGGGAACTGCCCACACCGTGCATGGGAGTCCAGGGAAATGGAGAAAAGGCACATAACTAGAGTGTGGTACTGATCTAATGGAATGGCAGAACATTCATGGCTGAATGTCAGGCTACCCCTGTTCTAATTCATCAGGCTAAAACTATGAGCCGCATTTATTTGTAAGTGATATTGTACACAGAAGCAGGAGGACACACAGCAAGAAACTAAAAGAACAAATCCACAACCTAACATACGCAGGAAACTGGTGAGCTTCAATCAGCAGATGGAGGATCTTAAATAAGCAGCAGCAGTGTACCCGTAAATTTTCTGAACATGGTATTGAGTCCAGTTGCAGGGGTGTCACTCAAACTTGCAGTGGGGCTCTGGATCGTAGTTGGACTCTCTTCTTGCACTTAGCCCAAGGAGTGTAAAGTCCTGGTTGGGTTCTGTCAAAGTTACAACAGAGGAATCCTTGAAGGCTTGAGGATGTCTACGACAATCTTCCCCACGCGCCCCCCCCCCCCCCCCCCCCCCCCCCCCCCCCCACTGCTCCAGCACACAAGAATCAGAGAACAGCAGGACTTTCCCCGGTTAAGCTGTTCAGGAATTTCATATGTACTTGTTTAGGCTAAAGTAGTACCAGATCTGATCAGCTTGATCCTGACCACAACACTCTTTACAGCAACTGAAGTGGTTTGTAGTGAAGAACTTTCTTTTTATCTAAATTAGAGTCTGATCCAAGAGCTGAGAAAAAATAGCAGAGATACATTGACAACACCACAGGAGTAAAGGTTTCCATTCAACGGGTTTGTCAGTTTCCATGCATTTTGCTTTTTTGATGCATATTTGATGCATCTCAATCTGAAAAAGGGCCAGACCTCTAATCTTTAAATAGATTTCCAATATGTTACACCCTCTTTGGTCATAATCTCACAGCAAACATTTTCCTTTCATTTTACAACTCATGTTGCTCTAAATAGACCTCATACCCTCAGAACGTCTCAATGCATTTCTTATCCAACAATTAATTTTGAACTATGGTCACTGTTGTAATGTAAGTAAATACAGCAACCAATCTGTGTACTGCAAGCTCCCACAAACAGCAGTGTTATCCCAGAATCACAGAAAGGTTACTACACAGAAGGAGGCCATTCATCCCTTCATGTCTATGCCAGCTTTTTCCAGTGCAACTCACCTAGTCCCAGTCCTCTGCCATTTCCCCATCACACTGCACTTTTTCTCTCTTCAGATAATTATCCAATTCCTTTTTGAATCTGCCTCCACCACCCTCTCAGTACATTCCAGGTTCTAACCACTCACTACAGAAAATAATTGTTTCTCTTGCTACCTTTGGTACTTTTGCCATCCACTTCAAATCAGTGTCCACTGGTTCTCAATCCTTCTGCCAATTGGAACAGTTTCTTCCTATCCACTCTACCCAGGCTTCTCATGATCTTAATCATCTCCATCAAATTTTCTCTCAGCCTTCTCTTCTCTAAGGAGAATGGCCCCAGCTTCTTCAATGTATCCATATAACTGAAGCCTCTCATCCCTGGTCTCATAAATCTTTTCTGCACCCTCTCCAATAACTCCCTAACGAACTGGACGCAGTACTCTAGCTGGGACGGAACCAGTCTTTTATAAAGGTTTACCATAACTTCCTTATTCTTTATCCTCTATGTTTAAGAACCCAGGATCCTGTATGCCTTTTCAACCACTTTCTTAACCTGCCCTGCCATGTTCAACAGTATACATGGGGGAGGCGGTGGCAGAGTGGTATTGTCACTGGACCAGTATTCCAAAGACCCAGAGTAATGCCCTGGGAGCGGGGTTTGAACCCCACCATGGCAGATGGTGAAATTTGAATTCAATAAGTAAAATTTTGAATAAAAAGTCTGATGATGACCATGAATTGTCATAAAAACCTACCTGGTTCACTAATATCCTTTAGGGAAGGAAATCTACCATCCTTACCTGGTCTGGCTCCAGAGCCACAGCGATGTGGTTGACTCTTAAATGTGCTCTGAACAGATTAGTGTAAGGGCAATTAGGGATGGGTAATAAATGCTGGCTTAGTCAGCGATGTCCATATCCCATGATGAATAAAAACTTATATACCCAGGTCCCTCTGCTCCTGCACCCCTTTTAGAATGGTATTCTTTATCTTATATTATCTTTCCTGATGCTTCCTGCCAAACTGTATCACTTCACACCTCTCTGCTTTAAAATTTCATCTGCCACTTGTCTGACCATTCCAACAGCCTTGTTCACTATCCTCCTCACAGTTCACAAAGCTTCCAAGTTTTGTGCTATCTGAAAGTGTTCCCTGCACGCTGAAGTCTAATATGGATCAGGAAAAGCAGAGGCCCTAATACTGACCCCTGGGGAACCCACCACTCTCTCCCCCACAACACCACCCCCCCAACACCCCACCGCCCCCCCAACCCCCCACCTACCCCCAACGGCCCCCCGACCCCCCGCCCCCCCATCCCCCCACAACCCCACACCCCACACCCCACCACCCCCCCAACCCTCCACCCCCCCACACCCCACCCCCCACCACACCCCACCTCCCCCCCAACCCCCCACCTACCCCCAACCCCCCACCCCCCACCAGCCAGAAACCACTTCCCTGAATTATAGGCAGAGCTGGAAACAAGCTGGTAGACTATGGCTGGTGGTGTGAAATTACTGACAAGCCTGTCTCCAAATCCACCTCCACCTTGGATAAAAATTCTGCTCAGCATCGCCAACAATTCAACAGACTCCTCAGTCATTCATTGGTGAGATATAGAGCAGATCAAACTCGGAATGCAACAAATATCAGTCAGGTGAGATGCAGTACAGGGCAGATATAACTTGGATCAGATACACCTCAAATCTATTTCACTAGTCAAATATAGTACAGGGCAGGTTGAAAACAAGGCAGCTTGGAGGTGGAATAAAGATCCCTGTATTCTTCATCCATAAGCCAAATTTCTGAAGAGCACTTCCTGTATCACAACAGTGACCACTCTTCAAAAAGCACCTTATTGGCTGCAAAATGCTTAGGGATCTCCTGAGATTGTTGAAGGTACTATGTAAATGCGTGTCTTTTGTTTACTGCATTAATGTGGCATTTTCCTTTCAAGCACCAATCTTGCTTCTATTCTTGTGAGATTAACTGTTCAATTCCAAATAATTTTAAGCCGTGGATTTGCACCAATTGAGAACTACACTGATACATAACAAGAGCAAATTTTCAGTCCAACAGAATTTGACCATAGAGATCCCAGAGGTATAATCTCATATAGTGAGGGGATGTGGCAGTAAATCATCATTAAGAGGTAGACAATATTCATAGATCTTTATGGAGTAGGTAGTGTTAATTGATCCCCCACTCTATCCCCACCATTGGCAACCTTGCCCTCAACTAGACAGGTCTCACTCCCTGAAGTTCCATTGCTAAACTCCTCTGTCTCTCGATTTCACTGTCCTCCTTTAAGATGCTCCATAAAACATCTTTGAGAAAGTTTTTGCTCATTTTTCCCAATCTCTCCTTCTTTAGTTTTGCTTTACACTGTTGGGAAGTCCCTTGGGACATATATCTACATAAAATGTGCCAGACATCTTCAGGTCCTTACTGTGCTGCTGATGTTCTAAGGTCATGTCTTCTTTTAAGTCGCTTTATAAAATAGTTTAAGTTCAGTCCAAGAGACAAATTACCTATTAGGTGTTTGTATAGTTGTGTTCCAGTGCTTATTGATCCTGATTATCCTTGGGCTTTATCATAGAGTCAGCGTACCTTTGTCATAAGTGCAGTAGAAACCTCGTTTGCATTCGTGAAGATCTTTACCGCCATAACTCTGAAATTACAGCAGCAACAGGTCTGAGGCCATTGAGATGAATTGTAATATGAGTGAGGGTTGTATAGAGTGAGCTTTATACTGCCACTTACCCCTGTTATACATGACCCCGGGGTGGATCAGCAGGGATTGTTTTACTCTGCCTCTAGCCCATTCTATACCCAATCTGGGAGTGTCTAATGCTGACAAAGGACAATGTGGAGATGTAGTCCAACCTGATCTCACACTCAACATTGCCAGCAGACATGTGATCATTTTAACTCCACAGCGTGCTATCTACAAGTGTGGCTGAAAGCTGAAACTCCTCCTACATATGATAGAGGCTACAGCTCAGCGGGGAATCTGATTTTGAAGTGGACGCTCAAACTAAATTATTAACAGTAAATTCTTAGTTCTGACAGCCAACAGGCCCTGTTAAAAATTTAACACAGATACTGCCATATTCCCAGCTTTATCTGTTCACTTTGTGACATTATTCTGTAGAGAGCTCAATTAAAGGACGTTTGCAACATTTTTCTAGTGAGTTTATTTAATGACCGAGGCAGGATATTGAGCTTCTTTAAATATAGTTAGATATAATTTTAAAAATACTTTGAAAATTCTTGGCTGCATGCACTTCCTGCCAACGGTTTGCATTGTAAATTCGTATGTCCACATTTATAATGGAAAGTTTATCACACTGTAATTATTACTTGTTCAATAGCCTATAGGAGTGATTATCTCCTCCGAGCTTCTGACCTGGTGGTTCATTTTCCCACTGCCTGTACAGAGGGCTTCAGTTGTAGAAAGCTTTGGTCAGACACTATCTGGGGTATTGCTTTCAGTTCTAGTCACCACATCTCAAAAAAGTTATATTGTGCTCGGAAGCACAGAAACACAGAGTCATAGAATTTTAATGGCACAGAAGGAAGCCATTCAGCCCATTGTTTCTGCACTGGCTCTCCAAGTGAGGATTATGACCTAGTGCCATTGCCCTGCCTTTTCCCCATACCCTTGCACATTGTTTCTATTCAAATAATCATCTAATGCCCTCTTGAATGCCTCAATTGAACCTGCCTCCACCACACTTCCAGGCAGTGCCTTCCAGACCCAAACTACTCATTGTGAGAAAAAGATTTTTCTCACGTCACATTTGCTTTGGCAAATAACTTTAAATCTGTGCTCTCTCGTCTTGACACTTTTACGAGCAGGAACAGCTTCTCCCTATGTATTCTGTCCAGCCCCCACATGATTTTGAACATCTTTATCATATCTCCTCTTAGCCTTCTTTGCTCCAAGGGGAACAGTCCCAATCTCTCCAATCTATCATCATAGCTGAAGTTTCTCATCCCTGGAACCATTCTTGTAAACCTCTTCTGCTCTGTCTCCAATGTGTTTACATCCTTCCCATAATGTGGTGCTCAGGACCGTACACAATACTCCAGCTGAGGTCTGACAAGTGTCATATAAATTCAGTCTAACTTCCCTGCTCTTGTACCCTATGCCCCTCTATATGCTTTATTAACTGCTCTCTCCACCTGCCCTACCACATTCAGTGATCTATGCACATATACACCCAAGTCTTTCTGCTCTTGCAACCCCTTCAAAATTTCACCCCTTATTTTATATTGTCTGTCCGTGTTCTACCTACCAAAATGCTTCTCCGCATTGAACTTCATCTGCCACCAATCTGCCCACTCCACCAACTTGTCTACGTGCTCTTGAAGTTTCACACTGTCCTCCTCACAGTTTACAACACTCCCAAGCTTTGTATCATCCGCAAACTTTGAAATTGTCCCCTGCACACCAAGATCTAGATCATTAATATATATCAGGAAAACCAAGGGTCTCTATGTACTCTGTCCAGGGGAACTCCAATACAAACCTTCCTCTAGCCCAAAAAATATCCAATGACCATTACTCTCTGCTTCCTATTTTTCAGCCATTTTTGTATCCATGTTGGTGCTGTCCCTTTTAATCCATGACCAGAATTTTTCCGTCGGCGAGTTGGGGGCGGGGCCCGCTCACCGATGTGAAAATGATGCCGGATGAACCCGGGAACCCCTGAGGCCATTGACGGGATAATTAAGCCACTTAAAGGACCTGCCCATCCAAACTTAAGGCTGGCGGGAAGGCCAGGAGCCCCGGCGGGCTTCTGAAAATATGTGAAACCTCGTCCACTGGCGGAAAGAGGTTTCATGTCTGTTTAAAAAATCTTTAATAAAGTTTTTGTCATATTTATTAACATGTCCCATCTTGTGTGACATTGTCACATGAGGGGGACATGTTACTAATTTTTTTATTTTTCTATTATTGAAGTTAATAAACCTTTCACCAATCTCCCTGAGACAGCACTTAGCCTCAGGGAGATGTGCGCTGCAAAACACCCCCCTCCCACCGCACAGGAAGCACATAGCGCTTACCGTCAGGCGGCCCAACAGACAGCCCTTAATTGGCCCGCCCATTCAAAATGGCGGCAGGGCCCATTTCGACAGCGGTGATCAGGTGCCCGCCCCCCACTGAGCCGCTAGGGCACGCCCACCATCCGAGGGCAAGATTCTGCCCCATGAGCAGTAACTTTTCTGACAAGTCTGTTGTGTGGCACTGTATCAAATGCCTTTTGGAAGCCCATGTACACTACATCAACAGCATTACCCTCATTGACCTTTTCTGTTACCTCTTCAAAAAACTCCAGCAAGTTAGTTGAACATGATTTCCCCTTTTGAAATCCATGCTGGCTCTTCCTTGTCAACTGTGACTTCCATGTGACTACTAATTCTATCCCGAATAATTGTTTCTAGAATCTTGCCCACCACTGAAGTTAAACTGACTGGTCTGTAATTGCTGGGCTTATCCCTACAACCTTTTCCGAACAAGGGTGTAATGTTTGCAATTCTCCAGTCCTCTGGCACCGCCTGTGAGTCTAGGGAAGACTGAAAGATTATGGCCAGTACCCTTGCAATTTCTACTCTCTCTTCCTTCAATATCCTTGGATGCATCTCATCCAGTCCCAGTGCCTTGTCAACTTTAAGTACCAACAATCTATTCAACATTTACTCCTTATCAATTTTGAACCCTTCTAGTGACAGAGTTTCCTCATCTGTCACCATGGCCTGGGTAGCATCTACCTCTTTGGTAAAGATGGATGCAAAATATTCATTTAATACCTCAGCCATGGCCCCTTTGTCATTGTATAAATTCCCTTTTAGGTCCCTAATCGTCCCTACTCCTCCTTCTTACTATTTATATGCCTGTAGAAGACTTTGGAATTCCCCTTTATGTTGGCTGCCAGCCTTATCTCATAATCCCTCTTCGCTTCTCTAATATGCTTTTTCACCTCCCCTCTGAACCTTTTGTATTCCTCTTGGTTCTCAATTGTATTTTCTACTTGACACCTGTCATAAGTGCACTTTTTCGTCTTTACCTCAATTTCTATCTCCTTTTTCATCCAGGGAGCTCTGGATTTGTTTGTCCTACCTTTCCCTTTTGATGGAATGAACCTTGACTGTGCCCAAACCAATTCTTTTTTGAAGGTAGCCCTTGTTCAGCTACAGGTTTTCCTGCCAATCTTGTGGTCCTGTCTACCTGGCCCAGCTCTGTTCTTGCCCCGTCTAAATCGGCTCTGGTCCAATTAATTATTCTTACTCTGGATTTTCTATCGTCATCCTAAAATGTACAATACAATGATCACTGTCTCCTAAATGTTCCCTCACTGACATGTGATCTACTTGGTGCTCCTCATTTCTAGGAACCTGGTCCAATTGTGCATCTTTTCTTGTTGGATTGGACACTGCTGTAGAAAATAGTCCTGAACACAATCTAGAAACTTTTTCCCCTCTCCTCCTGTTAGACTACCACTGTCCCAGTCTACATTCAGATAATTAAAATGGTGCGGAACAGATTAAGCAGAATGCTACAGGGAGTTTAAAGGGTTAAATTTTAAGGGCAGGTTGCATAAACTTGGCTGGTATTCCTTTGAGTACAGGAAACTGAGGGACGACATGATCGAGGTGTTTAGAATGTTAAAAGGATTCGATAGATCATGGATTCGTGAATGTAGAATGTGAGTTCCTCTGATCAGGGAATACAGAACACGAGGCTATAACCTTGGAAATTAGGGCTTGACCATTTAGGAGTGAAATCGGGAAGCACTTTTTCACATGAAGTGTAGTGGAAATCTGCAAATTCTCTTCCTCTAATAGCGCTGTGGGGGAAACACTTGAAATTTTCATGGCTGAGATCGAAAGATTTTTGTTTTGGAAGGAAAGGGTATGCAGTAAAGGTCAGTAAATAGGTTAGAGGTACAGATCAGTTGTAGTCTACTTGAATGGCAGAGCAGGTTTAAGGAGCGGAATGGCATCCTCCTGTTCTAACTGGAAGCAGCTCAACTGGCCAACTGGACCAGTTCCAATTTCCATTGAAAACTGGACCCATTGATAACTGATTTTTCCTCCTTGCAAATGATTCACAATATGTCTTAATTTTATCTGTCATGTAGGATTGTGGAATAGTACAGCACAGAAGGAGGCCATTTAGCCCATCAAGTCGGCACTAGCTCTTTCCAATTAGTCTTGTTCCCTCGCTTTATGTCCCTGAAATTTGTTCTCCTTCAAGCATATGCAGTTCAGGAATATTTTTTCCTCATCTGAAATCTAATCAAAGGCTTCAGTCCAAAGGGATTTTCCTCATCTCAGATTACGGATAAGAGAAAACCATATATTAATTTTTTATAATGTAGTGAGGATGTTCAGTGAAATTTAATTGCATACTAATTGGGCCAACCTAACAAAACATCTTCACAAAGTCTCTAATAACTGCATTTTTTTTAACTCTAGCCCCTGAACAATCATTGTTTGCTCCTAAATAACGATTACAAACAGGCAGGTAATGCAGAGCGTCGCTTGGCACTGGTGTCAGAGAGAGAGAGATGGCATGGGTTCAATGCTGCAACTCCCTGCATGTGATGTGGTGCCAAAAGCTGTCATTGAGCAGGAGCTGCTCACTGGAGGAGTTGTACTTTTCGGAGGGTGAATCAGTTCCTGCCCTCTTTGCAGTAAGTTCAAGGCTAGCCTTCTCTTGCTGCTGGATGGCTGGAACGTGTGTCACGCCTGCTCTCATAGGTGCCCCCGTCCCATTTCTCCAGCCAACAGAACCAACTGTGAGGTCTGGGTCCTTGTGACAGCGGCACTTCCATTGTTAGCCTCAACTCAATGATAGAGCACTCATCACTGGGTCAGAAGGCTGTAGGTTCCTGCTCCAGAGGCTGGAGCACAAAATCCAGGCTGACTGCTTCAGCGGAGTATTGAGGGAGTGCTGCAGTGTTGGACGTGCAGTCTATCGGGTGAAGGGTTAAACCATGCGCCCTGTGTATCCTCGCAGGTGGATGTGAAAAAACACCATGGCGATATTTGAAGAAAAGCAGCCAAGTACTCCTGGCAATAATTAATTAATTAATTAATTAATTAATTTCTCCATTTAGTGGTCAATTAAGTACCTCATCCCAACCCCTCCCCCCCCCCACCGCCCCACTGTTATTTTACTCACAGCAGGGTGAGGCCCACGCCAAGCGGGTAATCTGGCAGCTTTAGTTCAGCTGGATGGTGTTGGGCAAGGGAGTGGTACCCCTTTGGGGGTCCCCTCGGTGCCCAATGGAGGCATGCACCCAAGGTTGTACCTCCCTTTAACCCTCACCACCATCCTGTTCCCTCCCCCACCCACTTCCACCCCCCCCCACCCCCCCACCACACTGGCCTCTCAAACTTGGCCACCACAAGACCCTTGCTGGGGCCTGCCAGCCAGGCTCCACTGATATCCCTGACTACTTACCTTCAGTCCAGCCTCCACCAGCTCCCCTCCTTCAGAGACCAGCTGCAGGGCAGAATTTTTCACTCCCGCCAGCTGTGGGAATCGAGGCAGGTGGGGGCACGAAATTTGGCAAGGGGCAAAAAAAAATCTGTTTCCTGACGGCAGAATAAACTGTTGGAATTTTGTTCTCCTCACTTTCAAGGCAGGTTAAAGGCGGGTCGGGATTCCCGATGAATAATGTCGGGAACCAGTTCCAGGCATTAGCCTCTCACGCGTGTCCATTAAAAGGCCCGCTCGCTGAAAGGGGGGGGTTGTAGGGTGGAAGGGTCGAGCAAAGGCTGGACAGGGCAGGCAGGCTTATGGGGTAGGTGGGGGAGAGCACCCAGGGAAGTTTGGGGAGGGCGGTGATGGGGGTGCAACATCAGGGGAAGGGGCGGTGGAGAATTTCTGGGGAAAGGTGGGTGAGAGTGTCCGGGGAAGTGGGGGGGCTGGTCTTAAAGGGCGAGTTCGGTGGTGTCGACGTTGAGGTCCTGGGGGAGAACTCGGCACCGGAGATAGGAGGGTACCATCACATTCTGAGGGGGGGGGCGGTGGGATGCAGTAGGGTGGGAGGCCCAGGGTGAGAGTCTAGAAGGGCGAATCATGGAGGGGGACTAGACAAATAGCTCAGAAAACAGGAGGGGGCAGTGTTAGGGTCGGCTCTGAGGGGAGGAAAGGCACATGGAGGTGGATCATGATAGGGTTCAGGAGGGAGGTTCAAGAGTGACAGAGGGGAGAGCAATGATGATGGTGGTCTATGGTGATGGGCGGGGAGTTGGGTGGTGATAGGGGGAAGGTAGAAGGTGGTGGAAAGGTGAAGCACACCATTTTTCAAAACTAAGCTTGACCAAGCAGTTAGTCAGCCAGTGAGATCCCTCAGAGTGGGAGGAGGGTCTTTCTGGGTTGGTGGGGTTGAAGATCAGTAAATGTGGCTGACGAAAGGGACACCCTAATAATTATGAGGCAACTAATGCCAAACTTGTGTTCTCTCTATGGTGAAGCCCAGGTTACAGTAGCTTTGTTCCTGACACATGGGTCTCGTAACATCCGAGATCCCAGCAAGGTGAGGAGCTGCTGTTCATTCTGAGCCATTTGCCATCAGCTGCAGTCAGAAGCAGGGATGAAGGGAGGGAGGGAGGTGGATGTCTCCAAGGGGCACGGCTGACGGAGGGCTCCAAACCTCCATCCTCCCCAGTAAAATGGCCATGACTGACAAGGGATGATGCAGTTAGCCTTTCTGTGCTGCAGTGGACTCTTGTGCATCAAGGGAATCAAAGGTTATCGGGGTTAGATGGGAATGTGGAAATCGAAACACAAGAAGATCAGCCATGATCTTATTGAATGGCGGAACAGGCTCGAGGGGCTGAATGGTCTACTCCTGTTCCTATTTCTTATGATCTTATGACTCGCTCTAGAGTTTTGAGGGAAGGGAGACATGCAGGAAAATCCACTTGGGGCTTCTTGCAAATGGCTGTCATTACCCTGGTCAAAGAGCAATGTCTCCATGTAGGTTCATGTATGAACAGGAGCAACACCTATCTCCAGGCCTCTAGGATGACATTTACCTGGAAGTGGTGGTGTGGGGATGCCATGTCTAGACAGAGACCAGGTGAAGGGCTTTAGCACTTTCCTGCTGGCTTTGAGATGGAAGGAAACCTGTAAAGGACATGCTCACTAAATGTATCACTTCAATTCCTTGATACAGCCATTGAGGCTTCGATGATGCAGGCTGCAGGAATCCCTGCCTTGGTACTGGCTCTCATCCAGATAGGGAGAAGAAGGGCCTGGCGCTGGTTGGCACAGGCCTTGGAGGAGCAAGAGCCTGAGCAGCAAGGGACAGCGGGACCTCTATAAGCTCAAGAGGCTGGCGAACAAGGAACACTGCAACAGCAAGCACTGGCCCAACCATGGGTGCATTGCCAGTGGTGCTCTTAGCTGGAGATGAGGGAAAGGCAATGCCAGGAGCTCCCTCATATGTCCCGGGTTGTAGTTGATCACATCCGCAAGCTTCTTCAGTTAGGAGCTGTGGCCGTAAGGACTCTGGAGGAGTAATGTGGAGCTCATGGCCTGTCTGTCAGGGTACCCTGTAAATATGGCGCCATGGCACTTGACCCCAGGATTGAATCAGGGATGTAAAGGACTGGGCAGCTTGCAACACTCAACTGTTCCTCCCCAACTCCCCTTGAAACAGTAAGACCACTATAAAAGTGACATTGTAAATCGTTAGTTGTTGTGAGTGAATTGGAGTTGCAGAGCGGGAGGGGATTACCTTGAGTTGTTTTTCTTTGCCTTCAGAGAACTGTTACTTTCAAGGTTTGTCACCCAAGGCTTTGTGAACCTCATGCCAGGAAGAGCTGAACTTATGCTCAAGGGGTTGGGGCTTTGATTTTGATGTTTTGGGATTGTTCCACCCTTGATAGTAGTTTTTTTTCCTGTGGAACTCTCCTCTACCTCTGCTTTTCAAGGAGAAAGGTCAGGACCAAGCACTGAGAGAGTGGTCAGGCACCATATACACTGGTTGGCACCGTCCCTCTCTAATTGGTTTGGCCAACCCACAATTGGACAAGATGTCAATGCCTCAGCAAGGTGATTTCCACTTTCGAGAGTGGTGGTAAACATCTATTGCAGATGAGCCACCATTATAGTTAGGGAGGACAATTAAGCTTTGTTTATTTACCTCTGAGTCTACGTGCCAGGTTTAACTAATCAAGCACAGTGGGTATCAATAGTAAACAGACTCATATAATCAAACGCAGAACTGTTGAACACTACAGTGATCTTCAGGGAAGGGGTCCAACCAGGATTGACAACAATATACTGAATTTCCCCCTCCCCCACATTGACTCCAGGATTGAACCGAGGGTATAAATGACTAGGCAACTTGTAACACTCAACTGTTCCTCCCCAACTCTCAGAATCACAGAATCTTAACAGAACAGGAGGAGGCCATTCAGCCCATCATGTCTGCACAGGCTGTCCAAATAAGCATTATTAGCTCTGCCTTTTCCCCATACCCTTGCCCATTGTTTCTATTCAAACAATCATCTAATGCCCTCTTGAATGCTGCGATGTAATACTCTATATCTACAAAGAGGGTGAGGATTTTAGTATAGGGGTTGCCAATCTGGTTGGAAGCATTCCTGGCAGATACATTGCATGAACTCTGGAATTCCCTCCATAAGCCTCTCTGCTCTCCACCATTGTCTCCTTCCCTCAATTTAGTCTACTGCATTCGCTGCTCCCAATGCGGTTTCCTCTACATTGGAGAGACCAAACGCAGACTGGGTGACTGCTTTGCAGAACACCTTCGGTCTGTCTGCAAGCATGACTCAGACCTCCCTGTCGCTTAACATTTCAACACTCCACCCTGCTCTCATGCCCACATGTCTGTCCTTGGCTGGCTGCATTGTTCCCGTGAAGCTCAATGCAAACTGAAGGAACAGCACCTCATCTTCCGACTAGACACTTTACAGCCTTCCGGACTGAACATTGAGTTCAACAATTTTAGATCTTGAACTCTCTCCTCCGTCCCCACCCCCTTTCTGATCCCCCTTTTTCCCCAATAATTTATATAGATTTTTCTTTTCCCACCTATTTCCATTATTTTTAAATGTATTTCCATCCATTGTTTTATCTCTACCTTTTAGCCTATTTTGATCCCTTCCCCCCACCCCACCCCCCACTAGGGCTATCTGTACCTTGCTTGTCCTGCTTTCTACCCATAATTAGTACATTCCCTAGATAATATCACCACCTTCAACACCTCTTTGTCCTTTTGTCTGTGACATCTTTTGGTTATCTCCACCTATCACTGGCCCTCTATCCAGGTCTACCTGTCCCACCCCCCCCTTAAACCAGCTTATATTTCACCTCTTTTCTAATTTTCCTTAGTTCTGTTGAAGAGTCATACGGACTCGAAACGTTAACTGTGTTCCTCTCCGCAGATGCTGTCAGACCTGCTGAGTTTTTTCAGGTGTTTTTGTTTTTGCTTCTAAAGGACACAGGCCCGACCTGTCCAAAATTTCCTTATAAGTGATTCCTCACTGAAGTGATAGACGGTAAACTTGCTTCAATGATGTTTATCAACGAACGCAGCAACCCTTCATCGAATTTCTGAAAGGAAATTAGTCTTACAGGCTAAATAACCTGACAGGAATTGGTAACTTGTAATCAGACATGCCTCAGTCAGTGACTCAGTTGCTGTTTGTACCTGTATGATCATCCCCATGCTACCTTCTAGTGGTCAAACATGACAGAGCAGCAACAGTAACTGGTCAGAGGCGGTGCACTGCATTACACGTGCTGTGATGCTTTTTTCTTAAAAATAAATAAGGACATCGGAACAAGAGGAGGCCATTCGGCCCCTCAGGCCTGTCCTGCTATTCAGTGAGATCATGGCTGATCTGTGGCTTTACTCCTTTGCCCCATATCCTTTAATAAGTTTGTTTCAGAAAATGTAATCTCAGACTTAAGTTTAACAATTGATGAGCATCAATTACCATATGTGGAAGAGAGTTCCAATCTTCAACCGCTCTTTGAGTGAAGAAGTGTTCCCTCTTTTCATTCCCAAAATGTCTGGCTCTAATTAGACTATGGCGCCCTGTTCCTAGACTCCCCAATGTCTCCCCAAACAGAGAATGTTTCTCTCTTATCTACTCTACCTGTTACACTTAATATCTTGCAAATTTCAATCAAATCACCCTTTAATCTTCTAAATCCAGAGAATATAGTATTTCCTTGTAACTTAATCCATGGAGCCCAGGTATCATTCTGATAATCTATTGTGCACTCACTCCCGAGCCAATAGCTGACACTTTTAAGTCTTTAAACAATACCTTAAGCCAAAAATTACCTGATTTCTGTGAAGAGATGGCAGGATATCATAGAACCATAAAGCAAGGGCTTACATTTATATATAACCTTTTATGACCTTGGGGCCTTATAAATGCTTTAAGTTCTTTTGCAGTTTAGTCACTGTTGTAACGCAGGACATGCAGAAGATATTTTGCGCACAGTAGGGTCTCAAACCAGCAATGCAATAATGACAGATCAACTGTTTTTAGTGATGTTGGTTGAGGAATACATATTGGCGAGGACACTGAAAGACCTCCCTTGCTCTTGCTCAAAATAGTGCCATGGGATTTTTTTAACACTCACCCGGGAGAGTAGACAGAGCCTTGGTATAACATCTCATCTGAAAGACAGCACCTCTGACATCGCAGCACTCCCTCACTATATATTATGTGCTGAAGACACCAGGGTAGGTTTTGAACCTGCAGCCTCCTAAGTCGGAGGCAAGAGTGCTACCCATTGAACAAAGGACTGATGTGTACAGGCCACAAAACGTCTACCAAATAATTATACATGAAAGGCAATATGCGCCCCCATCTCCCCCACACCACCCCCCCCACCCCCCGCCAATCCCCCCTCCCCCAACTCCACCAACACCCCATCCCCTCCAACCTGGAGGTAGAATCAGTGTTCTTGTCTGATATGTGACATTAGGGCAAGCACTAGCCTCCTGACAGCAATTAAAGGGGAGGTTCGCTGGGTCATCAGGAAATAGGCTGTCAGTGAGTGTCCTTGGGGGATTGTGCACCCATGAAAAATGTTTGGAGAGTTTTCATAATTCTTGTTCCAACTAACTGACCTTTAATTTACTACCATGGTTATGGCTATATTTCAAAATTCAGACAGGTCAAACTCGGAGTCAGTGGCAATCTGACACACCTCCCCTCGGAACATGGTATATGCTTGTGCCTTGTGCAAACCAGGGCAACCTCAGGGCTGGAACTGATTCCAATATATGGCTGTAGACTGGTTTTCCAACAGGCCGTCTGCAAGTTTCTTAACCGTAAACCAGAAGCTGGAGGGTGAATTGGGTGCCGGGTCAAAATTCAATCTCGTTGTCCTCGCTTTTCAGCTATAAAATAAATGCGACGGGGCCTAAATTCAAGGACCAACATCCGGAATGCTTAGCTTGCCTGCAAAACAGCCTGAAATTGGGTGGGGTCATTTTTCAAGTCACCCTGGCACTGCCTAAAAACAGCTATAAAGCCCTTTTGTAAAAGAGGGGTTAGTTTTAGCTCCTCTTTCAGGAATGTAGATTTTTTTTTAATTCATCCAAGGGAAGTGGGTGTCATTTGTTGCCCAATGTTAATTGCCCTTGAGAAGGTGGTGGTGAGCTGCCTTCTTGAACCCCTGCAGTCCATGTGGTGTAGGTACACCCACAGTGCTGTTAGGGAGGGAGTTCCAGGATTTTGACCCAGCAATAGTGAAGGATCGGTGACATGGTTCCAAGTCAGGAGGGGTGAGTGGCTTGGAGGGGAACTAGCAAGTGACGGGGTCCCCATGTGTGCGCTTGGATCCTCAAGGGGTAGGTGAAGCCTAAGCTGGAGCTGCATGGCATCTCCGGAGGTTTGGACACGTGACATTCTAACCACATGATATGGCATCTGGTGAGGTGGCAAGTGATGTCTCGCCACCATTCCAGGAGACTCCCTGGCAATTCAGGAGATTTGGCAACCCTATAGGTTTAAGGAGAATCCATCAACTAAAGATAAAGTTTTTACTTCTCATAGCTTATAGGCACCAGGAACGTTTTTATAAGAACGTTAGAGACAGACACAGGAATCAGATGGCCCAAGCAGCCAGCTCCACCATTCAGTAAAATAATGTCTGATCTTCTATCTCACCTTCACTTTCATGCCCTAAGCCCATATCTCTATTCCCTTGGTGTCCAAAGGAAAGGTGACGTAAGATATATTTGTTTGAATACCTTAGAGACAATTTTTCCTTTAATCTTGGGAGACCCTATTAAGAGTCAACCATGTCTGACTGTGGTGACCAGTTAGGTTGAAAAATAAAAGGGTGGCAGGTTCCTTTCAATGAAACATGTTGTCGTAATTGTGGTTTTTATGGCAGCTTTCTTTTCCCCTGTCATTTCCTGCCAAATTAATTAGAATTCAATTGCCAGAACTTCCCTGAGTGGGATTTGAGCTCTCAGCCTCGGGGTTAGCTATTACCAATAGCATAACCTCCTTCCCCAACCCCCCCCCACCACAGCCAATGCCACTGTACTGCATTGTAACTGACTGCCAACCATCATTTACCCTATTGCTACCTCCACTACAATTTTGGGAAGCTGTGGATCTGCTCATCGTTCTTGTGATGTTGGACTATGTTGCCAAAGGCAAAGGTGGAAGCTTCATCTTGTTAATATACACAAGATGACACCAGTCACCGGGACGATGTTGTTAACATTTATACACATCCAACACATTTCAGAGACCAATACACCACAATAACGTCGATGATTAATAGTATCCATTTTCACAGGCTTATTTAATTTGCCCTTTTAAATCGATTGCCTCATAGTACACTAACAAAAGTGCTTACTCCAATATGTTCTCCCATGATTTACCAATCGTTTAACTGTTATAGAATATGGAGATTCCATAAACTACCAGCAAACCAAGTAACTGTAGTGCCTGATCATAAAAAGTATGCATTTTCTGTCACCCTTTCCCTTACTCAGGTTGGTATATCCACACTTCAAAACCACTAGATGCAAATATCATTTGTACAAGTTTCACATCAACCAATTATTTTTTTTCTCAAAAAAGTCCCATACTTTCCCCAGCAATTTCAATCAGTTAAAATTCATCATATCCCACAGGCAAAATAGTAGGTTAACAGCAGGGCGTAAGGTAAGGCCAGGTCCTGGGTGATAGCCCCATCCATTTAGTGAGCTTTTAAGTTAGCATTGGAGAATCAAGCAACCTTGCTATCAGAAAAAGGACATTTCATACATCTTTTTCTGACATTCCTCTGTCCATCACTTTATTTGTCTGCATTTACGGAGCATCATTTTCTAGGGACTAATTCTGTTTTGTACTACCCCAGTTTCTCCCTTTCCCCTCCTCAAGACTTTGAGTCCCAGCTTGGGTACAGATACACCGTCATCACTCATGCCCCACCCCAGGTGGTCACGGGACAAAAGTACTGGATGAGGCCATTCAACCCCTTGACCCTGTTCGCCATTCAGCCAAATCATGGCTGGTCTGCACCTCAGCTCTCGTTTCCTTGCCTTGGCTTCCGTGTTTGTCTATACAACTTACTTGAGTCTTGCTGAAAAAGATATGTTGTCGAAGCCTTTCATCCTTCACTCATCAGGACAATCGCAAGTTGCTTCCCCTGACATTGGTATTCTTGCAATTGTCCTGATGAGTCCAAGGCAAAAAGCTTTGACGACATGTCTTTTTTCAGTGATAGTCAAGCCCTGTACCACCGAACTACTATTTTTATACCACTTAACAAAAGCATCGCCTAAAGGGGTGGACCTTACAGGTGAGCCACCTCCTGGCCTCACCCAACATCTGCATACATGCACTTGAGGTGGATGTCATTGAGGAACCATTCGATTATTTTTTTCCTCCCTTCCTAATGGAGAAAACTGTGGTCTAGTTATCACCATTTAGGCTGCGAGGAGATAACTGAGTATTGACCGAGTCTTCCCTGAGGTCAGCTTCATATCCTCGCACAGGGAAACTACCAACTTTCCCTATCTCAGCCCCACCTCAGTCCATGTGCCGCTGAAACCCTCACCCTTGTCTGCATCATCTCCAGACTGGACGACTCTAAAACTCCTAGCCGGGCCTCCTAATCCCCCAAAACCCTCTGTAAACTTAAACACATCCGAAACTCGGCTGGGCCTCACAACATTCCACTCGCCCACCACCCCGGCCTTCACTAATCTACGTTGACTGCGATCCGCCAATGCTCTCAATTTAAAGGTCTCTCCCTTTATGTTTAAATCTACCCCTGGCCTCGCCCCCTCCCTATCTCTGTAACCTCCTCCAGGCCCACAACTCCATGTTCCTCTCCCTCTGTCCTCTTGTGCGTCCCTTGATCTTCAACCCGCTTTAGCTGCGTCTTCAGCTGTCTAGGCTCCACCCTAAGTCCTTCCACTTTCTCTTCCTACAAGACCCATCTTAAAACCTGCCTCTCTGCAACCTTTTGCTCTCACTGCCTTTTTTTTAAATATTACATCTCTGTGAAGCCTCTTATGATTTTATTTCAACATTAAAGGCATTATATAAACACAGGTTTCTGTTTTTGATTAGACTCACACTTGCACTTTCCATAATCCCATGAAACAAGATTGCAAGTAATGAATATAATACCACGGTTCCAGTAACCAGAACCACAGAACCTAGAGTGCTCTTTGACTGAATGCTACTGCCCGAGACTCGGATAACCAGTCACTGGACAGAGATCTTTATAACTGTTTCACTTTTACGTGTCAGCATTTTATCGGCTTCATCTGGTTATGCACAGATTTATTTGCGTGTTTATTTCTGCAGTGAGAGGGTTTGAATGTTCTGTTTTGGGCCCCGAATCTCAAGGGAGAACAAGTGAGCTTAGAAATTTGAACTGCGCACTGGGGACAGTTTCCAGAGGGATTAGGCCTGAGGGTTCTGGATATCAGACCGGCGAGCTGCAGACACCCGCAGGGCCTTCTCCAGGAAGTTCGTCAGCAAAAAGTCTTTGCATTTCGGGATAAGGACAAAAATCACTGGAGACACTCGGCAGGTCTGGCAGCAGCCGTGGGGAGAGAAACAGAGTTAACGTTTCAAGATGACTTTTCATCAGAACCGAGAAAAGTTAGAGATGTAATAAGTTTTGAGCAGGTGAAGGATGATGAGCGGGTGGAGTGGGAGAGGTGGTGGGGGGGGGGGGGAAGATGAACAAAGGGAAGGTCTATGAAAGGGTGAAGGGCAGGAGAGATTAAATAACATAAGGGTTGATGGTGCCAAAGGGAGTGATAATGGCCCAAGTAAAGAACAAAAGGTGAGTCGAGAGGAGGTGTGAATGACAAGATGGCATCCATCCGAATACAAGTTAAAGGAATTAAGAAAGGAACAAGAGAAAAAAACACAAACAAGCAAACAAAAAAGGAAACAAAATGGGGGCTGAGGTTATGACCTAAAATTGTTGAACCCAACACTGAGTTCAGAAAAGTGCCGAGTTGAAAGAGGAGGAGGGGGGTGTTCATTGAGCTTGCGTTGTGCTTCTCATTGGAACATCGTAGCAGGCCAAGGACAGAAAGGTTAGATTGGGGGGCAAGGAAGAGAATGAAAATGAGACATCACTGGAGCTCAAGGTCATGCTTGTGGACTGAGCAGAGGTGTTCCGCGAAAGGGGAATGTTGGGCCTCTGCATTGGCAGCAGCAGGTAGGTATTTAAAGGGAATGGGGGGACATCCAGGACCGGGGGCAATCGAGGCATCTGGGCGAGGGAGAGGGGGAGTCTGAGGCAATGATCGAGGGACATTTGGGAGATGGCTGGCAGCAGCCCATGGTAGATCCAGGTATGGTTGTGAGATTGTTATGTCAGTGGACAAGTGACGCAGAGGCCTGGATTTAATAATCCAGGACTTAATAACTCAGAGAAGGTGAGTTCACACACCACCATGGCAGTTCAAAAAAAATAAATAAACCTGGAACTGAGGAGACGGGACAAGTTAAAGTGACCGTAACGCTGTCCGAATAGTTGGCTGACGTACTTTAGGAAATAAACCATCCACCCTTAGCCAGTCACACACCAACATAGTTGACTCTTGAGTGGCCTAGCAAGCTGTACCAAATTGATGGAAGGCCAATAAATCTCACTGGTGACCCCCCCCACATTCCAAAAATGAATAGATCGCCACGTAACCAACAGACCTGCTAATTTTGTTCTGTTGGGGTGTGTGAGCGATTTGTTTAAGCGCACGGCCCCTTTAAATATTTTTGCACGGGCGGACACGCATTCGAAAAGGGTCAACCCATGCGTGACCTGCGCAGGGGCTTACGGGTTGCTGGGCAGCCGGGCAGCTGAGAGGCAACGTTGCACGTGACCAATAAAACCATGACCCATTTTGCCACTAACAAGGGAAATCAGTGTGGACTGACACAGAGGCACAAGCACCGACCTCTGGTGGCATTGCTCGATGGTCATCTGTGGTCTGGAGTCTGATTGTCCACATGTAATGTGGTCACATAGCGGGGAGGGGAGACTGGACAGCAAAGCATAGCAAGGTGGCCCTGAAATGGAGCACAGCTGCTTCCGAATCATTTTGTTTATTAATTTTTTAAACATTTGTTAGAAAACACGCCAAGGTACATAGACCCTTCCTGCCCTGCAAAACAACTCGGTTTCTCCTTTGCTTATATAAACCACATCCAGCCTCATCGGACTCCACATGTAAATGTGATTCAGCCTTAGCTCACTAGTAGGACCATTTCCTCCATACCAGAGGGTCGTGAATTCCAGCTACGCTCTAAAGACTCCAGCATTCCAGTGCAGTCTGAGGGAGTGCTACACTGTTGGTGGTGCCGTCTTTTGGATCAGACACTAAACCCAGACCTGATCTTTCCCCCCATGTATAAGATCCCAGTTGACACTATTCGAAGAAGAATAGGGTATTTCCCTCTAATATACTGGACAACATTCATCCCTCAACCTAAATCACTAAAAGAGATAATTTGGTCATTTATCTCAAAGCTGTGGGAGCTTGCTCTGTGCCAATTCCTGTCGCTTTACCTATACAGCAACATCGACTACACTTAATTGGTGGCAATGCACTTTGAGGAGTCCTGAAAGACTCTATGCAAATACAAGTTTGTCTTCTCTTCCAGTAATTGTTGAATTTTGAGTGAACTTTGTTAGTGTAGATGGACATACACTCACACATTGGCACACTCAGCTGGGTCAATATGGTCAGTGTAGATGGGAACCAGTTAGAGAACTGAAGAAGTCATTTGCAGCAACTGAATTCAATGGGATCCAAGGTATAATGATAAGGGGAGTGGATGATCATCAATAAATCACCTCTTGGTCCTTAAACTACCCGATCTAATGGGCATCGTTGCACAGACTACACTGAGTACAAAGGCAGATCAACATCCCAGTTAACACAGAGCAAGAGGGTTATCTGCAAGTCTTCTACTGCCATCTGCTGGCAGATGTTATATAAACTGAACGTTCACCTGACTATAGGCTTCTAATATGCTTTGGATTATTCAGCAATGATTTTTACAGGATCCTCTTTATAGTTATACACCAGAGTTCATGAAATGCTTACAGTCAAATAGTTATTTATTTTTAATTAGCTTTGCTGAAAATATGGCAACCCAACAAATAGATTTTTACCAGTAAATAGAGACCTAACAAAATGAAAAAGAAAAAAAAAGACCTGCATTTATATATCACCTTTCACAACTTAAGGTTACCTCGAAGAGCTTTACAGCCAGTGCTTTTGAAGTGTGCTCACTAAAATGTAAGAACACGGTAGCCAATTTGTCCAAAGCAAGCTCCCAGAAACAGCAAGGTGATAATGACAAAATCATTTTATTTTAGTGATGTTGATTGAAGGACAAGTATTGGCCAGGACACCGGGGATAACTCCCCTGTTCTTCTTCAAGATAGTGTCACAGGGTCTTTTATACACACCTGAGAGGCCTCAGTTTAACATCTCATCCAGAAGACAGCACTTCTGACAGTGCAACGCTCCCTCAGTTCTACACTAGAGTCTTCAGCCTTTTTGCCGAAGTTTCTGTAGTCACAGTGAGCGGCATCCAGGAATTAGCTGACAATTGTCTGTTTTGAATGGATATTGAGGGCCTCCTATCCATGGTAACTGTGCTGCAGTGATTAGCAGCTCTCTCCCAGCTTTCATTACTTGCGATCACTGTGAATGTAAGCTTTTAAGCATATGCACGCATCTCCTAGGAACCCAAACAAAACTTACCCATGAAGTGACAGAAAGCATGAGAGAAAAATCAGCCCTTACGTGTTTTGGCTAAACCATAGACTTCTATTTATTTCGAAAAGTAAATTTATACCGGGAGTCAAAATCTCTCAGGCCTCCCACATTGGAGGCCCTGGTTGGTTCTTGCTGTGCCTGACTCTGCTACCCCTCCATTCCAGGCCACACAAGTCCCAGCTTATCATTAAAATCATTCCATGTCCCCATTTGCCAAAGATTCAAGAGAATCCAGAAACTGAGAACTCAAAGGTTTTTGCTGGCTCTATCATTGGGTTTAATGACATCTGAATGCTTACATTCTTCAAGCCTTGAGGCACACCGAGCTTCTAAGCCACAGCAATAGTAGGTAACGTCTCCAGACAGGTTTGATTATTTGCTTTGCCTACAAGTCAAGGCGACAAAGGAAAATTCAGTAGCAAAAATTAGCCAATGTTTTTATTTTAAACAATCCCTGAGCCCTGGCCTATTTACAATTTAAATGAAATGTTATCATCTAGAAATGTTAGAACTTGCAGCAGACCAGAGTTTGATTCCTGGCACATCGAGGCCACATTCGACCGAGTGTGGCATCAAGGAGCCCTAACAAAACTGGAGTCAATGGGAATCAGGGGCCAAACTCTTCACCGGTTGGAGTCATACCAAGCACAAAGGAAGAGGATTGTGGTTGTTGGAGGTCAGTCATCTCAGCTCCAGGACATCACTGCAGGGGTTCCTCAAGGTAGAGTCCTCAGCCTAACCATCTTCAGCTGCTTCATCAATGACCTTCCTTCCATCATAAGGTCAGAAGTAGCAATGTTCGCTGATGATTGCGCAATGTTCATCACCATTCATGACACCTCAGATACTGAAGCTGTCTATGTCCAAATGCAGCAAGACCTGGACAATATCCAGGCTTGGGCTGACAAGTGGCAAGAAACATTCACACCACACAAGTGCCAGGCCATCTCCAAAAAGAAAGAATATAACCATCACCCCTTGACATTCAATGGCATTACCATCACTGAATCCCCCACTAACAACATTCTGGGGGTTACCATTAACCAGAAACTGAACTGGACTAGCCTTTTACTGTGGCTACGAGAGCAGGTCAGGCGCTAGGAATCCTGTGATGAGTAACTCACCTCCTGACTCCCCAAAGCCTGTCCACCATTTACAAGATACAAGTCAGGAGTGTGATGGAATACTCCCCACTTGCCTGGCTGAGTGCAGCTCCCACAACACTCAAGAAGCTTGACACCATCCAGGACAAAGCAACCTGCTTGTTTGGCACCCCATCCATAAACATTCACTCCCTCCACCACCAATGCACAGTAGCTGCAGTGTGTACCAACTACAAGATGCACTGCAGGAATTCACCAAGACAGCACCTTCCAAACCCATGACCACTACCATCTAGAAGGACAAGGGCAGCAGATGCATGGAAACACCACCACCTGGAAGGTCCCCTCCAAGTCACTCACTATCCTGACTCATAAATATATCACTGTTCCTTAACTGTGGCTGGGTCAAAATCCTGGAACTCCCTTCCTAACAGCACGGTGGGTGTATCTACACCACATGGACTTCAGCGGTTCAAGAAGGCAGTTCACCGCCACCTTCCTAAGGGCAATTAGGGACGGGCGATAAATGCTGGCCCAGCCAGCGAAGCCCACATCTCTCGAATGATTAAAAAAAAAGCACTTTTATTATTTACAAGCTTGCTCTGTCAAGTCATGCAGAAGCCTCTCCAAACTGGAGTGTTTTTTGCCTCATTGGATAAGACCATTTAACAGAATAAATACACTTCAATACTAAGCACTGCCTTACGGAACTGAAAACCATTCTTAAGAATAAATAAATCATATTGGTACAGCACCAGGGCATGCCTGTTAAAGTATAACATGGAGAAGAAGATCTGCTTTGCTTGTTATAACTGTTTGCCATCATTTTCCACATATTAAACTACAGACAATTCTCAAAAGGACGTATGTCCCATAGAGGCCTTTTGCCTTTCACGCGATGTCTGTATCCAGCAATTGATGAAGAAAACCAGTTCCATTTCCTGTGACAACAGACAAAACAGACTAAACCTAATCTGGAATTCTAGGGAAACCTCCTTGCTCAGAGACATTGGGGGAGAATGGAGTTGTTGAAGCAAATAGTGTAGAAGCATTTAAGGGAAGCTAGATAAGTACTAAGGGTAGCCAAATGCCCTCTTTCTGTGATGGACTATTCTCCGATTCCCTGATAAATAAGGGAAAAGGGGAGCAAGGATACTTTGGGCAGACTCTTGTGGAGGCGACAAGGGTCGCTGGCGGAGAGTCGGCGAGAACCATGTGTCGCCTCTTTTCAGGAAGGCCCGCCACATCTTGTTCCACTCAGGAACTTGACAGGCCAGTAGTGGGCCCACCAAGAGCTGCTGGCCAATCAGGAGCTTGCGGCTCTATTGAATGGCAGCACTGCTGAGGAGGCTGTAGCTACTGTCGGTACACCACCCACCCGAGGCCCAGGATTGTCGTGGATCACAGGGCAAGGGGCGAGTGATGGCAGGAGGGGGAGCTGGTGGGGGGGCGGAGGTCGCAGGGGATGGGGGTCAACCGCAAGAGCAGGGTGGTGGCACTCTGCCGACTACCCCACCCCCCGACCCCTGCTTCCTAATGCCGGGTCCCTCGATCGGCCGGTGACTGCTTTTGAATGGGGTACCTGTCCCCCACAAGCGGGACCTCGCAGACAATTCCGCACAGGTTTGTTTGTCATGCTCCCCTGCATGGTGACATGGGGTTCAAGGCCCCGAATTGGCAGTAGGGTGTGAAGGTCATTCACCTTCCCGCCACAGACCTAATCGGAGTGGAACTGATCTGGCGGGGTCCCTCCAACCTGATTTATTGCCTCTCCACCGCCAATCTCACCACAGGGGAGTCATAAGATTCTGCCTGTTGATAGGGTGAGATGAGGTAGACTGGGTAATGTGGAACATAAATACAGGCATTTGAGCTCAATGGCCTATTACAGTGCTGCAATTTCTACGTAATTATGTAATTTGCTGAAAGAGACTTTCATTCCTGGTTCCATAAGTGGAAAAGTTGGACAATGGAATTGAAGAGACACCAGGCTGTTTATTATAGCCTGAACTGTAGGTTATTGCAACTGGCTTTGAGGTAGCCTTAGTGAATTACAGCAGTGCCAAAGGATTTCAGATCGATTGTTATTTCAGCTGATACTTATCTCCGATTATTAACTGAAAGCATCATTCTCATGCGGACAGACTCTGCAACTCTGTCAAGCATTTTCTTCTCTCGGTGCTTAAGATGATTCAATCACTTCACATCACTGTCCAAAAAAGGCATTAAAAATCCCAAGTTTCAATGTGCTCCCTGTAGTCCAGATGGAAAGCTGAACCCCTGGAAGGGGAAGAAGGTTAAGATTCATGATTTGGCGACTGGTTTCAGGTTGGAAGGAGGGGACTGGAGGGAGGGGCAATATCAACCTTGTCTCCCTCCTCTCCCCACCACCACCCCTCCACCCCCCTGCCCAGTGGCATCAAGTGGAAGCCTGGGCTATTTTTAATTCATGCTAACGTAAGCAAGTATATGGATATATGGGGGAATTCGGTGACAGGACTAGTACCTCTGAGTCACTGCCAGCTGCACAATGCGGTTTTGTACGTGGGTAAAGCTCATTAGTGTCCCAAATATCCTCAGCTCTCACTTATGCCTGCAAGCAGCTGGTAATGCACACCAGCGTGCATACCCTGGCACCCGGCCATGGTTGATGAGCTAAGCTAAGTGTGGGTATCATCAGCTCTGTCTGGTGTAGATAGGGGAGGCCTTCCCTCCAAATGCATGAAGTCTAGAATGATGGAAGAGGCAGATGATCCGAGCAAGAGTACCATGTCTCTGAAGGCGGGCAATAGCAAGATGCATGGCACATCCAGGGGCACTGTCCTGTCAAAGCGAATTGGTGACCAGTCACCTCAGAAAATATTGAAACCTGACTGAGTATTATTCCATTGTTAGCAATGAAGCTTAGTCGCAAAAATGCTTTTGCTTACAGTAGAAGCAACGGGTGCAACCTTGTATCCAATCCTAGGCAAGAGGAAGGAACCTGGAGAAACAAGAATGTAAACACCTTGTTGTCTGTCGAGCTCCATTGTCCAGCTCTACCAGCAATAGAAAGAGAGTCACATCGCCATCATGTTAGCTTTGGCTAGCACAGCTACTCCACCTCTTCCTCCCTCTTCTCCTTAAATGTGTTATATTAAGCAATCCTGTTCTCGCTGTAGCTACTTTTCAGTCATCCCTACCTCTATCCCTATCTCTACGAATTATTGCCTCCATTTTGTTCTGAAGATTATGTACATTGCTGTACCAACAGTTTTAATTGTCCCAAACACCTCCCTATTATTTGGTAATATCACAGGAGACAATTCTCCTCAAAGATAGATCAGGATTGTGAGGTCCAGCACTGATTACAGGGGCCTAGAGAAAGTTGGACACCTACCTTCCTGGAAGTAGTGAATGGTGAGGAAAGGTTTTCTGAGGGGGAGTTAATTTTACCAGTCGGTGTCTCTCTCCAAGCGGCAATTCTTCAGGAAGTGCCAACATGCTAATTGACCATTTGGGCTTTCACAAGCAAGCCCAAGCCTGACCTTAACCAAAGTTCAGACCGGTGAGCATTCCGGATCCCGGCTGACTAGATAATAATTAGCAGCAAAAACCTGGCTGATTTCTACCCTCCCACAATCTTTGGCCTCGGTGAGACCGAGGTCAATTTTGATACCGCCACCATCGACCCCACCGCCCCCCCCCTCACCCCCCACCGCACCGCCCCCCCCCCCCCCCCCCCCCCCCCCCCCCCCCCCCCCCCACCCCCCACCCCCCCACCACCACACACACACCACCACCACCTTATTTGGCTAATCTCAACTAACTGAGCAAAGGCTGCTGATCAAACCTGCGGCCCTCTGGTCTGTTGTGCCACAATGACTTGGCCACTTGCCTGCTGACATGTTATTCTATGCAAGTTTGATTTTTATTCCTATGCTGTTTTTTTTTTCCTTCGCTTGCTGGTAAATATTCAGCCCTTCCCATTTGAAGCGACTGAATCTTTGCCAGGCTGTTACAAAGTCTCCTTCGTTTCATCAAACACTCAAGATCCAACACAACTTAAATAATTCAGCACCATCAGTCCTTCTCCTACAGGGCATGAAATGCTCGTGGGAGACAGAAGGGTCAATTAAACGACTCTTCCTTCACCTCTAACGGTAGGGGGTTGCAATCATAGTTATTGGATTTCCTAGGGATCTAGGAATCTAGGGATGTGACCATGAGCTGTTTCATTACTTTATCCAGTCAGGCAAAATTAGCTCTGTTGCCATCTTTAGTGCCTAACTTCAAAGCACATTTCTCTTTTTCTCAACTGCTTATTTCTCTTGGCTACCCCAGCTTGATTTCTCTGAGAATTTTTGTAGTCTAATTAATGTGAGTCCTCTCAGACTTCTTAAAAATTGACAGGCCTTTGATGCCCACTCTTTATCGACTTGACCGTTGCTTCTTCCATCAACTGGGTGTGTTGTTTCTTTATCGCTCTTGTCACCTACCCCACGCAACCTCTTCCAGTTAGCAACGCCACCTGCTCCTCAGCCATTCCCAACCAGCTGCTAGGAGCCCGGTTAAAGGATTGTGGTTTGACTTCTTCAGCAATTTGCCTTCTTTCTCTCGTTGACCGTTCAATATACCCCTAGGTTTGGATGAGCAGCGCTGCATTGTATTGTATATTGACGTATCCAAGTAAGGAAAAGCACCTTAACTGGTACAAAGAGAGGGACACCAGGGAGATACACAAGTCATTGAAGTAGATAGGAGATTAAAAAGGCAAATGGAATTCCATGACTTGGACCTCAAGGACAAGGGATGAAATTCAACTTTGGAAATGTCCAGTAGATGAACAGCCGCGTGTCATATGCCCTCCTGTTACTCACACTCCTTTAAACAACTGCCTGTTATACACTCGCACGATATGCATTCACCTGTTAAACACCAGCTGGGTGTGTAATGGGCAGGGTATGTAACTATCCAACTTGCCTCAGTGCATCACAGCTCATACACTTCCCACCCACTGGGAGCTCTGCAATCTCCTGTGGGAGGCTGCATAACTGAACCGAAGCTCAAAGTGACTTGTGGAGGGTGGGGGGGCAGAGGGTATTTCAAAATTCCTCTCTGCACCACCACCCCAGTGCCCCCCCCTCCCCGCCACCTCCTCCCCAACCTTAGGCAATAGAAAATAATCAGGAGATTGTACTGCCCCTGAGCAACATGACAAGACACCTTCCTTTTCAGAAGGTCATCTCTGCCCAGCCAGAAGCAGGTACAGGCCTCAGTTGAAGGAATTCAGTGAGCCAGCATCCACTGCACAAGCTGTCAGCCTGCTCCACGGGGTCCACTGTTCTCTGGGGAGAGAAGAGCAACTTGATATCCACTTAGGTCTGGTCCTTACATAGCTCTGCCCCTGGTTCCTCCTAACCTGTTCGATCTGGCCCCTTCATTATTTCATAAAACATAATCAACCACAGCAGAGAGGTCCTCAAGATTAAAAGGGTTTAGATCAAGTAAATAATGATAGATTGTTTTCAGTTAGAGACAGCACAAAGCTCAGATAGAAGAAGAATTAAAGGAGGGTGGATGAGTGGAAATTTCTTTACACAAAGGGTTTTTAAACTGTGGTATTCTCCGCCACAATCCTTGATTACTGAAACCACAAAGCTGCTACTGACACCCCCCACCATGTGCAACACCAAGAGAGATTGACTAATAACATCATATTTACATGGTTATGCAAAGAAGAGCATAATTTAATTATGACATACATGTAAGGAAATCATATCTGTCAGCCAGTGACAGAGTGAGGCCAATTACTTTATTATTTTGCGATGCTTTAATTAAGAATGAAATTGTTTTGAAGATTCTTGTATCTTGCTGTTTTCTCTTCTTATGTCAAAGTGAACTCTCAAAGGAATAATATGTCCAAATATTCAAAAAAAGATTAACTTTGTGTTGTGTTCATGTGCAGCCCATGAAGCATTGGGTTAATATTTTAATATCCTTGAACTATGTTTTTAATGAGAAATCAGAGTCTTCACTACACTCCTTTTTTAAAAGCTTTTTTTGAAATTCATTCTTTCATGGGATCTGGGTGTCACTAGCAAAATTCATCATTTATTGCCCATCCCAAAATGCCCTTGAGAAGGTAGTGTTGAGCTGCCTTCTAGAACCACTGCCGTCCATGTGGTGTAGGTACACCCACAGTGCTGTTAGGGAGGGAGTTCCAGGATTTTGACCCAGCCACAGTGAAGGGACGGTGATATATTTCCAAGTCAGGATGGTGAGTGACTTGGAGGGGAACTTCCAGGTGGTGGTGTTCCCATGCACCTTGTCCTGCGAGGTGGTAGAGGTCACAAGTTTGGAAAGTGCTGCCGAAGGAGTCCTAATGAGTTGCTGCAATGCATCTTGTAGATGGTACACACAGCTGCCACTGTGCATCGGTGGTGGAGGGAGTGAATGTTTGTGGATGGGGTGCCAATCAAGCGGGCTGCTTTGTCCTGGATGGTGTCAAGCTTCTTGAGTGTTGTTGGAGCTGCACTCATCCAGGCAAGTGGAGAGTATTCCATCACACTCCTGACTTGTGCCTTGTAGATGGTGGACAGGCTTTGGGGAGTCAGGAGGTGAGTTACTCACTGCAGAATTCCCAGCCCCTGACCTGCTCTCGTAGCCACAGTATTTATATGGCTGGTCCAGTTCAGCTTTTAGTCAATGGTAACCCATAAGATATTGATAGTGGGGGATTCAGAGATGGTAATTCCATTGAATGTCAATGGGAGATGGTTGGATTCTTTCTTGTTGGAGATGGTCATTGCAAGTAACTTTTGTGCCTCACATCTGCCCAAGCCTGAATGTTGTCCAGGTCTTGCTGTATATGGACATGGACTGCTTTGGTACCTGCAGAGTTGCAAATGGTACTGAGCATTGTACAATCATAATGAACATCTCCATTTCTGACCTTATGATGGAAGGAAGATCATTGATGAACCAGCTGGAATGGTTGGGCCTAGGCTCCACCATGAGGAACTCCTACAGCAATGTCCCAGGACTTCAACAACCACAACTATCTTCCTTTGTGGTAGGTATGACTCCAACCAGTGGAGAGTTTTCCCCTCGATTCCCATTGACTCCAGTTTTGCTAGGACCCCTTGATGCTGTACTCAGTCAAATACTGCCTTGATGTCAAGGGCAGCCAATCTCACCTCACCTCGGGAGTTCAGCTCTTTTGTCCATATTTGGACCAAAACTTTAATGAGGTCAGGATCTGAGTGTCCCTGGCAGAACCCAAACTGAACATCAGTGAGCAGGTTATTGCTGAGTGAGCACCACTTGATAGCATTGTCGACAAACCCTCTTCCATCACTTCATTGATGATGGAGAGTAGACTGACGGGGTGGTAATTGGCCGGGTTGGATCTGTCCTGCTTTTTGTGTACAGGACATACCTGGGCAATTTTCCACATAGCCGGGTAGATGCCAGTGTTGCAGCTGTACTGGAACAGCTTGGCCAGGGGCGAGGCAAGTTCTGGAGCACAAGTCTTCAATACTATTGCCGGAACATTGTCAGGGCCCATAGACTTTGCATTATCCAGTGCTTTCAGCCACTTCCTGACATCACGTGGAGTGAACAGAATTGGCTGAAGACTGGCATCTCCGATGCTGGGGACCTCCAGAGGAGGAAAGATGAATCATTGGGCAGAATTTTATGGCCCCGTATCAGCAGGGAACAGGGCCGTAAAATGTGGCGAGACATTCTAAACCCCATTGACTTCAGCGGGAACATAAACTTCCACTGTCGTAAAATTCTGCCCATCCACTCGGCACTTCTGGCTGAAGATTGTTACAAATGCTGTAGCCTTATCTTTTGCACTGATGTACTGGGCTCCCCCATTATTGAGGATGGGGATATTTGTGGAACCCATCCTGTTATTAATTGTTTAATTGTCCACCACCATTCATGACTGGATATGGTGGGACTGCAAAGCTAAGATCTGATCCATTGGTTGTGGGATCACTTAGCTCTGCCTATCACATGCTGCTTCCGCTGGTTAGTATGTAGGTAGTCCTGTGTTGTAGCTTAACTAGGTTGACAACTCTTTTTTAGGTATGCCTGGTGCTGCTCCTGGCATGCCCTCCTGCACTCTTCATTAAACCAGGATCAATTCCCCTGGCTTGATAGTAATGGTTGTTTGGGGGATATGCCGGGCCATGAAGTTAAAGATTGTGGATGAATACAATTCTGCTGCTGCTGAGGGCCCACAATGCCTCATGGATGCCCAGCCTTCAGTTGCGAGATCTGTTAAAAATCCATCCCATTTAGCACCGTGGTAGTGCCACACAGCACGGTAGAGGGTATCCTGAATGTGAAGATGGTACTTCATCTCCACAAGAACTGTGCAGTGATCACTCCTGCCAGTACCGTCATGGGCAGATGCATCTGCAACAGGTAGATTGGTGAGGACGAGGTAAATAGGTTTTTCTCTCTTGTTGGTTCCCTCACCAGCTGCCACATACCCGGTCTAGCAGCTACATCCTTTAGGATTTGGCCAGTTCGGTCAGTCATGGTGCTACCGAGCCACTCTTCTTCCAACTGGTGTTCAACAAGGAGGAGTACTGATTCATTAGGTGAGGAAGGCACAGGTCGGTGGGGGTGTGGGTAGGCAGCAAACTGCAAGATGTTTCTTTGGCCATGCTTGACCTGATGCCTTGAGATCTTATGGAGTCCAGAGTCGATGTTGAGAACTACCAGGGCAACTCCCTCTTAACTGTATACCGCTGTGGCACCACCTCTGGTGGGTTTGTCCTGCCGGTAGGACAGGATATACCCAGGGATGATGATGCTGGTGTCTGGCTCATTGTATGTAAGGTACGATTCAGTAAGAATGACAACATCAGGGTGTTGCTTGAGTAATCTGTGAGACAGCTCTCCCAATTTTGGCACTAGCCCCCAGATGTTAGTCAGGATGACTTTGCAGGATTGACAGGGCTGGGTTTGCCTCTGTTATTTCTGGTGCCTAGCTCTATGCCAGGAGATCCCCTCTAGTTTCATTTCTTTTGGACTTTGCAGTGGTTTGATACAACTGGGTCATCCAAAAGACAGCACCTCCAACAGTGCAGCACTGGAGTGTCAGCCTTGATTTTTCAGCTCAAGACCCAGAATGAGACTTGAACCCAGAATCCTTTAATTCAAAAATGAGTGTCCAATCAGCTGGACCACAGCTGGTGCTAACTGCAGGGTTTTTTTTTGTTTTAATTTTAACACATTTCTTACCCCACTCGCTTCCGACCTCTTGAGCCAGAGGTTGTTCTACAAGCAGTTGGTGAGACTGATGCGTGAGATTTGGACTGGCGACTGAACTGGGTGAGCACTAATGGGCCTGATTATACAGAGGCGTTCAAAATCATGAGGGTCTAAACAGAACAGATAGAGAGAAACTGTGCCCATTGGTAGAAGGGTCAAGAGCCAGAGGACACACAGATTTAAGCCGATTAGCAAAAGAGCCAAAGGTGGCATGAGAAAGCATTCTTTTTAACACAGTGAACTTGGAATGCGCTGCCTGAGAGGATGGCGAAGACAGATTCAATCGTGGCTTTCAGAAGGGAATTGGATAAACACCTGAGGATAAAACAAAGTTTTGCAGGGTTATGGGGAAGGGGTGGAGGCATGGGACTAGCTGAATTGCTCTTGCAGAGAGCTAACATGGATATGATGGGACGAATGTCCTTCATCTTTGCTGTAACAATTCTGTGATTCTATGATGGGCTTCGCTCAGTCTTCTTGTGTGCTCATTGCCCTCTCATTACCTGGGGGGGCTTGATGTTGGTACAATCCGTCTGTACCAATGTTGCAGTGCATTTTAAACTCACCCCACCTTCTGGGAGTGGGAGAAGCCTCCAGCTTGAAAACATCTCACAAAGATTTCCGACTCCTCACCTTCGGTCATCTGAACTGAACCTTTCATTCTGAGGTGGCTGAGATGTCCACCTGACTCATTGATATTGAAAGGTTGCTCTCTGGAGCCTTCTGTATGATGTCAGTTACTTAAGCTCTCTAGCTCCACCCACAAGGTTAAGCAATCCAAAACCATAAACATGGATGAGTGAACAAACTAACACAATCAAATTCACATCACTTAAACCATTGAACATTACATTCCCCAACCCTGGATTGAAATCCAATCATGTGCTTTGGAGGATGGATTTCATTGATTATTTGGTGTGCCGTTTGTCAGCAGCCATTGTTACTGAGATGCAGAAGTATGGTGCCCACCAAGGAGATCCGGTTTTTAACAAGATAACATTTAAGACCCATTATCAACAGACAGGAGGGTTTTAGGACAGAGAATTGCATGAGCCTATCTTAAGTTGACTCCCACTATCTGACGCCAGGGGCCGGATTTACCCTGCGGGGTTCAGGACACTAACAACTGGGTCACATGGGGGTCAGAAGACCATACTATGTGGCTGTGATTTCCCCGAATTTAACGGTCAGCAGGTGGGCTCGCCATCCAGCTAAGGACAGTGGGCGGGCTCTCAAAGCTAGAAGGCCGATAAGTGGCCTTCCAGCTTGGATGAAGCAGCAGGCTGCCTTTTCAGGTAAGAGAGAGAGAGAGGGGTGGGGGGGGTGGTGGTGGGTGGTGGTGGGGGGCATCTCAAGATGGAGGCATCCTCTCCGCAACTATTATAATTTTAAAATAAAAAAAACCCCTTAGCAACCAGGGCACCACTGTAGGAGGAATACCCATCCACAGAGTGACCTGTGGCTGCAGCTGAAGACGGGCAGGAAAGAGGGACCTCTCAGGTCCAGGCATCCGACAACTCCAAAGGCCCAGAGGCAGACTGGAAAGTTCCAGTGAACCTCTGACAGTAGGCCTTTAAAGAGCCTCAATTGGCCAACTGCCATTTTCAGGAAAATAGCCCCGGGCAGGATGGGTCCAGCAATGCCAGCCCGTGTCACGAAATTCTGTGCCCACCTGCACCCATGCCCACCCCAATAGGGGCCAGCCCCAGGACACAACAAGGTTGTGTGAACACACTGCAAATTAAAATAAGGAAATAATAATTAACCCCCACACACAGCGCTCCCGACCCACAAAACGTGAACTACAACCCTGCTACAGGTAATTGATTTTTTAAAAATTTACTTTCATTCATAACTTCAAAGCAGATAGTGTCAATGCAGTTGGAAATTGATATGTAAAACGGTCACATCAGTTAATGATTGACAACACATTGGATAACCAATGATTTTAAAAACTCTATTCAACCTCGCTTTTTGCAAGACCCATTATCAGCAGTGTTGGATTTTGAATTCTAGGAAAGAGAAGGAGGAAGGACTTGCATTTTTACATCAATGTTCACGACCTGAAAACATCCCAAAGTGCCTCACAGCTTTTTTGGAAGTTTAGCCACTGTTATAGTCAAGGAAACACGGCTGCCAGTTAGGGCACAGCAAGATCCCACAAGCAGCAATTAAATAGGCCACAAGATGATCAGTTTTCGGTGTTGGCTGGCAAACAAGTGGCATCTAGGACAGCAGAGAGAAATCCAAAATAGTGCCAATGGATCTCATACGTCCATCCAAGAGGGCAGATGGAGTCTCAGTTAATGCCTCATCCAAAAGATGGCGCCTCTGACAATGCAGTAGCCCCTCAGTACCAGCGTCAGTTTGGATTCTGCGCTCACGTCTCTAAAGTTGGACTTGAGCCCATGGGCTTCTGCATCAGAGCTGAGAGTGCTTCTAACTGGATCACAGCCTGGAGCTCTGGCAACACCACCCTTGAAATTCCATGATGCCATTGCACCCACAGAAATGAGAGGGGGCTGTTTCTGCGCCCAGCTTCGGTTGGCTGCTGACCCCAAAATGCGGGGTAGGGGTCATTAAAAGCACTTGAGATGAGCAGGCCGCCCATCTCACAGAGGCAGCAGACCTAGGAGTGGCAGCAGGGGGCATCTCGAGGCCTCTGTGATAAAGTCCCTTTCTCCTCTTCTTTCTCTAGGGCCCGAGTGGAGGCATTGCCATCTGCCAGTGAACAGCTAAGTTCCTTCTGGACCTACGCGAAGCACTTTGGACGAATTTCCTGAGGTACCTGGCAACGCCCACAGCAACGCCTCCAGAGAGCTGGAGAAATGCAATCGGAACAGGTGCAGAAAGTCTCTTCCAGAACAAATTGCTGTCAATTTATGAATGGTGCAGATTGCAGTTCCAGTCCACCTTTTGGTCACTTTTAAAGCGAGAATTGCACTCCCGGGATTTGTGCAACTTCTATACTTCTGTTTTTAGGAAAGTGAACACACATTTGCTGTACATAAAGTTTTTCTTAGTGTAACAGCCGCCTGTGATTCACATTGATAAAGAAATCACAACAGATTGAAGCCTCATTTCTTTTGTGACTGAATTATGTTTGCAAGCATTTGGAGAATGATGATTATTCATAAGTGTATTATCTTTTAAACAATAACTTGCATTTATAAAATGTCTTTGACTCAACAATGTGTCGGGCAAAGTGGATGCCAAATGAATAAGGGAGAGGCCATGGAATCAATCATAGCAGGATTACAGCACTGAAGGTCATCATGCCAGTGCAAGATCTCTGTAAGAGTAACACAGCTTGTCTCACTCCCCACACTTTTCCCATAGCCCTGCAAATTTGTTCCCTTCAGGCGCTTATCCAATTCCCTTTTGAAAGCCCTAGTTGAATCTGCCTTCACCATGCACTAGGCAGTGCATTCCAGATCCTAACCTCTCACCGTGTAAAAAAAAGATTTTCCTCATGTTGCCCATTGTTTTTTTCTCGCCAATCACTTTAAATCAGTAAAACAAAAACAGAATTACCTGGAAAAACTCAGCAGGTCTGGCAGCATCGGCGGAGAAGAAAAGAGTTGACGTTTCGAGTCCTCATGACCCTTCTGAAGGGTCATGAGGACTCGAAACGTCAACTCTTTTCTTCTCCGCTGATGCTGCCAGACCTGCTGAGTTTTTCCAGGTAATTCTGTTTTTGTTTTGCATTTCCAGCATCCGCAGTTTTTTTGTTTTTATCTCACTTTAAATCAGTATCTGGTTCTTGAGCCACCTCCACAGGTGGGATTTTCCACACTAGCCCACTGCCGGGAACTTCCTGTCCCACCGCAAATCACTGGACTCCTGGCTGGGTTCCCGCCCGTGAGGGGGCCGGAAAATCCCCGGCCCACTGATGGAAACAATTTCTCCCTACCTATTTGGTCGTGATTTGTCAGGAATGTTGAGTAAAATCCCAGTCGAAGAGGCGGGTTTTAAGGAGGAGACGGAGGTGGAGCTTAGCTAAGGAATTTCAGCGAGCGTGGCCTTGTTTTTGAAGGCTTTGCTGCCAGCGGTGGGCTGAAAGAAGGAGTGATGCAGCAGGGGCTGTAGTCAGAGGAAGGCAGGCTCCTTGGAGAGTTGTAGGACTGAAGGAGTTTTCAGAGATATAGAGGGGCAAGACCATGGAGGGATCTAAACACATAAGCTAACTCACGACAATAGCTTTGCTCTTATCATTTCCTGCCCAATATAGAAGACTTGATTGCTTTAGATTGTGGCCTGAGAGTGGGCTGATGGCCAATTTAGCTACTCTCACCAAGATCAGGACCAGTGTGTTGATGCATGTGTGCACAAATTGGCAGCTAGCCAACTTTACCTACAAATTTAAACAACAGAAAAAAAGAACTTGCATTTTATGTACTTTTCACAATTTCAGGACATCCCAAAGTGCTTCAGAGCCAATGAAGTACTTGTTGGAAGTGTATAGTCGCTTGTACTGTAGGAAATGCAGCTGGTAATTTGTGCACAGCAAGCTCCCACAAAAGGCAGTGTGAAAATGACCAGATAAATCTGTATTAGTGATCTTGGATGAGGGACGGATGCCATCGATGCTGGAATGCATGTGCAATGGGATCTTTTACATGCACATGAGAGAGAAGGCAGGTTCTTCAGTTTAACATCTCATCCAAAAGCTGGAACAGTGACAATAGTGACTCGCTCGCCTCGTTTATTTTGTTTATGCTGGAAGTAGAGATTTTCATATAGGAATAAGTTCTTTGTGTTTACCCTTGAAAATAGAGTGCAATTTAAAATGACAAATGGTGTCATTGCTAACAATGTTAATGGAAGAAGAACTAGCTGTGTTTAACTTTGAAAATCGATTATAATTTAAAATGACAAAGGGTGTCATTCGTTACATAAATGGGAAAAGGATTAGCAGCTTTGAGCATCACCACTTCCCAAGATCTCCCAGCCTAAAGCAGCTGCCGTACAACAACATGGCAGCGCCCATGAGGCCCCGCGACGACACGTCATTCCGTACATCCGCTTTTAGTGGCTCCACTTGAACTTTGCCCTACATCTACTTCCTCCTTCCTTTTCCGGTGACGTCGGGTGCAGGTATGGTGCTGGTGTTGTCTGCCGGACGATCGGGTGCCATCCGCGGTGATCGGGCACCGGTTCGGCCGGGGCCCCGCGGGTTATCGTCCCCCCGAAGCAGAGGGCTCCTCCGGGCCGGATATTGGCGGACGGTTGAGTTTGTGGAGGCCGAGGCTCCCGGGGGGATGAGGCGGGCCGGCGAGGGGATCGGAGCCTGTCTGAGCGAGGCCTGGATCCCCGAGGCCGCTAATGGGGGGGGTGGTGGTGGGTGCTGCGGCCGACCCGGAGCTTAGGCCTCATCCTTGGACGTCCCAAAGAGTTTCGCAGTTAATGAAGTACCTTTTTGAAGTGTTGGCACAGTTATAATGTAGGAAACAGCAGCAGTCAAATGTGTGCACAACAAGATCCCACCAAAATCAGATCATCTATTTCTGCAATGTTTTTTTGTAGGATAAATATTGGCCAGGACAGAGGGAGAACTCCCATGCTGCTTTCGGGAATAGCCCATTGGACTTTATATGTTCACCCCAGAGGGATGGCTTAAGGTCCCACCCAAAAGACGGCTCCTCAGACAGTGCAGCTCTCCCTTGGTACTGCGCAGATCTCTCGGCCGTGGCATGGTTGGATTACCCTCTTTGAGTCAGAAATTTGGGAGCTCAAGCCCCACTTCAGAGACTTAAGCACGTAATCCAGTCTGTAGGCATTTAGCCATGCATAAAGCTGCGGTAAACTGTTTTGAGATGTGCTCAGATTTTAAAGCTCTCATCCTTGTTTTCATATTCCTCTGTGATCTCACCCCTCTGTTTCTGTGCAATCTCCAGCTCCATGACCCTCTTGAGATATCTTCACCCCCTCCAGTTCCTGGCCTCTTGCATATCGCTGATTTTTATCACTCCACCAAAGGTGACCATGCCTTCAGCTGCTTAGACCTCAAGCTCTACACCTCTCCACCTCTTCCCCCTCTCCTATAAGTTGCTTCTTAAAACCTACTTCTATGTCCAAGGTTTTGGTCAACTGCCCTAATATCTCCTTGGTGGCTCGATGTCAAATTTAGTTTGAAAACAGTCGTGTGTCGGGACATTTTATTGCATTAATGAGAATTTAGGATGCAGATTTGCCTCCAATGTGGGCATTTGAGCAGCACATTGTGGTGATTCTTGAAGCTTTTTCATGAATTTTGGGGTGGGTGGAATGGAATAAGGGCTGAGATTGCAAGATCAGCATAGTCACGAGAGGGAGTCTGTCCCAACTTATCTAACCAGAAAAACCGCTGAGGAGTATCTGATCCTAGGGCTTTGCCTTCCACTGCTGTATCTGGGCATCTACTCCAATTGTTCACTTTTTACTGCTGAAAGCTTCCTCCTGATACCTTTCTATACTTTTTACCACTTTGACCATGTCTCCTTGACCTACCGCTGTGACTCAAAGTACCTGTAATATTCTGAATTTACTTTTCTCATGCCATTTACTTCTTAGAATCATTGAATATTACAACAGAAGAGGCCATTCATCCGTCCAATCTATGCCTGATCTTTTGAAAAGCAATCCAATTGGTCTCACTCAGCACAATCCCCCGCCCCCACTCCGTTCCCCTGTGTGCCTGCAATCTTTTTTCTCCTTTAAGTATTTATCCAGTTGCCTTTTGAAGGCTCCTATTGAATGTGCATCTTGTATATCTCTGTATATTCTCGACTCAAAAATACTCCTTTCAAAGCTGAGGTGTCTCCGCTCTTCTAACACCAGGAATCAGCCTCTTGTCCGTTTTCTGCACTGCCTCCATTGATACTGCAGCTTGAGCCAAGTAGGAGCAGAGTTTCCAGTGTGTTTTTAACATCGATGTCGTACAGGGAATATTGGCTAGAAGCATGAAGTTGATCTGTCTTAACAGTGCCAGGTTTCCAAGGCACTGGACCTAATATTTGCCAATATCCCATCTCCTAGGTTTTTTTTTAACCAAGGTTATTTTTTAACATCCAAGTCAATAAATTATGTTGTTGCCAGAGAGCTAAACAGTGGGTTACATCTGTTGGTAAAACTCCTGAACTGTAAGGCTTTGCCCTGAAACTATTTAAATGGAAGTTTTGACTCTTTGCTTTTTTATTCCAGGTTTAAAAGATGGTTCAGCGCCTGACATACCGTCGTAGGTTGTCCTACAACACCGCCTCCAACAAGAAAAGATTGTAAGTACTGGCTGTAGAAGCAGGATGAGGCTTCTCAGTCTCTTGAGTCTATTTCCTCATTCTGTTAGATTATGACCCTCTGTATGTTAACTCCATCAACCTGTCATGGTCCTTACCTTACCTAACTCAAATCTATCAATCTGTTTTTGAAATTTTCAGTTGACTCTCACTCTGAACATCTTTTTGGGTAAGAGTTCTAGATTACCACTACCCTTAGTGTACAGTACATCCTGAACGGCCTGGCTCTAATTTTAAAGTTCTACCCTTTGTTCTGGCCTTCCTCAACAGAGGGAACAGGGTAGTCAGAGCGAAACCATCAAATCCATTTAATCAACTTAAACACTTCAATTTAATTACCCCATAATCTTCTATATTCAAGGGAATATAAACTGTCCAGATTAACCCTTTTGGCATTTGATGTTGTGTCTTGTTCCGGTAGGCGATCTTGCTGTTTATTTTCCTGAAAAAAACAATTATATTTTCCTTAATTGTGAAGGTCTCGCACACCCGGTAACCGCATTGTGTTCCTATACACCAAGAAAGTCGGCAAAGCACCAAAGTCTGCATGTGGCATCTGTCCTGGAAGGCTCCGTGGTGTAAGTAGTCAGTTTAATGCATGCGGTAGGGACTTTGGTTTGGAACAGCTTGTGATTTCTAATATGAGCTGCTGAAAGCTCATTGGATATTGAGGCATTGCAGAGTGCCTACTCTATAGTTGCAGTCTGGGGTTTTTATCTTTAAAAACATGCCAGAGTGTGGACTTATTTCCACAGTTTCCTGTTCTGATGCTCTATTGAGGTGCCCTCATTATTTACACTGGGGCAGCAAGAAGAGCTTTTTTTTTTGCTTAAGTTACAGAGTTTTGGTAGTGACTACTTTGGGAAAAGACTATATATATTTTTCCCTGGTTGGGGAGTCTGACGTGGGCCATCAATTTAAAATTGTCACCCTGAGGATGGAGGTTAAGGGACACTTCTTGGACATAAGAACATTAGAAGTTGGAGCACGGGTAGGCCAATCGGTTCCTCGCGCCTGCTCCACCAGTCAATAATATCATGGCTGACCTGATGTGGCTTTAACTCCAGTTTCCTACCTGTCCCCATAACCCTTGACTGCCTTGTCAATCAAAAATCTGTCACACTCAAGCCTTGAACATATTCAATGACCCAGCCTCCACTGCTGGCTGGGAGAGAAAATTCCAAAGACTGACAAGCCCTTAAGAGATGCAAGTCCTCCTCATCTCTGTCTTAAATGGAAATACCCTTATTTTGAAACTGTTCCCTCTAGTTCTAGATTCCCTCATGAAGAGAAACATCCTCTCAGCATCTAGCCTGTCAAGCCCCCTCAGGATCTTATATGTTTCAATAAGATCACTGCTCATTCTCCGAAACTCCAATAAGCAGGGACCCAGCCTGCTCAAACTTTTCTCACAAGACAACCCCTTCATCCCAGGAATGAGCCTCGTGAAGGACCACGAACTGCTTTACCATGTAGTTGAGGCGGAGGCCAGTGCATCAGTTAAGTGTTCAAGCAAAGGAAGTAATGGGGATAGCTGGTGAGAATGAGAGAGATTAGGGTTGTCGCAGCAAAAAAAATTGGCACAGCGAGAATGGTTTGAATGGTCTCCATCTCCATAAAAACTTCTAGGGACCTGTGCACTGAAAGAAGAAAGCCCTTATGTTGCGGGCTTAGAAATTTAATCCAGTCCTGTTTCTTTTGACTATGTTAGAGCATCATCAATCCTTACACGAACACCCCCATAGAGTTTTCTGCTATTTGCATTTATTGCTGACCATGATGTACTCTGCAAAAGCGGGCCTTTGTTATTTGGCTGGGGTGGGAGGATGCAGAAGGCCTGGTCCTGAATAGCTCTGCATTTGACAGAAGTGGGCTAACAAAAGATTAGCACCAACATGGATAGAATCAAGAGTAAAACTGGAATTCAAGTGAAAGATGCCTCTCAGTGCATGAGTTGAAATAATGCAACCACAGTCCTGGTTCATTATTTGAGTGAATTAAATATGTTAAACCTCAACTTTGGTATATTTTCCTGGGTTGAATTGGATATTAAGAGAAGTCTCCACACTTTTTACAAGAGTGATTTGTGGTGATAACCTTGTTAAATTTTGTTCTTGGGGTGAATGGTGTGATCATTCCATCACCTGATTTTTCTCCATTTTTTATTACGTGTTAAGCTGTAAACGAAATTGGAAATTGAATTAATGATGCACATTTAGATGTGAATAGCACCTTGAAGAATGGCTCATCTGGATGCTTGAATTTGTCACTTAAATAGCAGCCATTTGTACAGGCATCAGACTCATTGAAGATCCATCCCAAATGAAGTCTTTGCCTGTGAGTTTTCAGTTCCTTCCTAAATGGTCGGCCTGCATTTTGAAGTCATGTACAGTTGATAGGAGTCTTGTGGCGCCAGTAGATAGAATCCCTGTTTCGGAGCCAAGAACTCTGGGTTCAGGCCCTACCCTGAACTTGATGGCCATGAAAGGCATCTTCAGACCCATGGTGTTAGAGGCAAGGTACTAGCATGGATAGAAGATTGGCTGTCTGGCAGGAAGCAGAGAGTGGGGATAAGGGTGTCCTTCTCAGGATGGCGGCCGGTGACTAGTGGAGTTCCGCAGGGGTTAGTGTTGGGACCACAACTTTTCACTTTATACATGAATGATCTAGATGAAGGAACTGAGGGCATTTTGGCTAAGTTTGCAGATGATACAAAGATAGCTGGAGAGACAGGTAGTATTGAGGAGGTGGGGAGGCTGCAGAAAGATTTGGACAGGTTAGGAGAATGGGCAAAGAAGTGGCAGATGGAATACAACATGGGAGAAGTGTGAGGTCACGCACTTTGGTAGGAAGAATAGAGGCATATACTATTTTCTAAATGGGGAGAGAATTCAGAAATCTGGAGTGCAAAGGGACTTGGGAGTCCTAGTCCAGGATTCTCTTAAGGTTAACTTGCAGGTTGAGTCAGTAGTTAGGAAGGCAAATGAAATGTTGGCATTTATTTCGAGAGGACTAGAATATAAAAGCAGGGAGGTGCTGCTGAGGCTTTATAAGGCTCTGGTCAGACCACATTTAGAACATTGTGAGCAATTTTGGACCCCGTCTCTCAGGAAGGATGTGCTGGCCCTGGAGAGAGTCCAGAGGAGGTTCATGAGAATGATCCCAGGAATGAAAGGCTTAACATATAAGGAACGTTTGAGGACTCTGGGTCTATACTTGATGGAGTTTAGAAGGATGAGGGAGGATCTGATTGAAACTTACAGAATACTGAAAGGCCTGGATAGAGTGGACGTGGGGAAGATGTTTCCATTAGTAAGAGAGACTAGGACCGAGGGCACAGCCTCAGAGTAAAGGGAACACCTTTTAGAACAGAGATGAGGAGAAACTTCTTTAGCCAGAGAGTGCTGAATCTATGGAATTCATTGGCACAGAAGGCTGTGGAGGCCAGGTCATTGAGTGTATTTAAGACGGAGATAGATAGGTTCTTGATTGGTATGGGGATCAAAGGTTACGGGGAGAAGGCAGGAGAATGGGGTTAAGAAACATATCAGCCATGATCGAATGGTGGAGCAGACTCGATGGGCTGAATCTGCTCCTATGTCTTACGGTCTTCATAACATGGCCAAACAGTTTGAGTATCAACCTGCAAATCCTTCCAACACATAGCAATTCCTGGTGAGCCATGTGATGGAAAGAAAGTTAAAGCCTCTACCATCATTGTCCATAGCTCAAGACTGCGACATGCATGAAGTGTATGTTGCCACAGCAACTCGGGCTCCCTGAGTGAACTATAACACACTCGAATCTGAAAGGAGTGCACATCTGGTAATGAGCCTCATTTCAGTATAAATAACAGTAGCCGAGTAAAGGGACCTTTACTGACCTATACTATATCTGACACGGGATCTGACAGTCTCCTAAACTTGCCACAATAAACAAAATCAATTCGTAACATCCTATTTTCTTGAGCACAAGACAAACCCTGAGGTAATATTTTCCGATTGAAAAATTGATAACTGTATTATGAGAGGAGCACTGAAGAACATCAGTGCTTTTGATCATCACTGCATCCTAACTTTAATTGTGTTAAATTCTGTATTGTGGAATTTAATGTGCTGACATAGTTCCACTTCTTGACCAAAACACATTACTGTAAAAGTTGTTATTAAAGCCCAGCTGGTTCATTAATGCCCTTTGGGAAGTGAACCAGCAGGCTTTACCCAGTCTGGCCAGTTCCACACTGCATTGTTAACACCTGGTGCCCTGTGGCCATTTGGAGTGGACAGTAAGTGTTTGTTAGCTAGTAATTCCCATATATCGGAACAAATAAAGAGTCGCAGCACTGAACTTTTATCTTAACACATTTGTTCAGATTTATTTATTTCCTGTGCTTGGAGTAAGTGAGGTCAGTTCTATGCAGTGGAAAATTTATCACTTCAGGTATGCTGTCTTCTGATGTCATGTACTCCCAGGGTAACTACAGCAGAGCTAGAGGCAAATGGCAGCTCCTTTCACTCTGTCCTAACCTCAGAAGAGCACCCACACTGTACCAACGGAGCCTTTTTTTTATTTCCTTGACAACCAGCATTAGTCTGGGTGAAGTTTCCGATTAAGGACACTTTTTGATGCAACACTCATACTATCTATGTGCTGGATCAAGACTAATCAGACTCATTTCACATGGGATGCTTGCAGCCACAGGACACCCTCAGGCTGACTTGTCTTTGAACTGAGATGAAAAGCTCTGTTTGGTCCTCTGGGTCATGCAGTTCCTAGCTGTGTTTGAAGTATGTGGATAGGAGAGCCTACTTTGAATTTTGGCCAGATGTCTTAAAGCATTCTGCATAGGCCAGGTTGGTTTTTAATTGTTTTTGTAAGTCGATCTAATAGGGAAGTGTGTTCATTTTTGGTGCTGAATGTGGTCCTTTTGTGTTTGAACGGTTGACCAAAAATAGGTACTAACCAATTCCTCTTGAACTTGTGTAGATTCGGGCTGTTAGACCCAAAGTCCTAATGAGATTGTCAAAGACCAAGAAGCACGTCAGTCGAGCTTATGGTGGATCCATGTGCGCCAAGTGTGTGCGTGACAGGTAAGCTTCAAAATGACTTCTTCCTAATACTGTTTGTGATTGATTTATTAAACACTCCTTTCTGCGGCAAGCGACCCCAGACATGGAGTGTCGGGTGTCCTTGTGTGAGTTCAGGCTGACGGTGACTGAAGCGGTTCCACATCGGCCCTCAAGCAGCCTGTCGAAGCTCTGGGTAGTGGTGGGCACACTGGGTGGATTTTCTGTTGGCTGTAGTGGTGGGGAGCTATGGCATCATGATGACCCAGTCTGGGGAAAATGAGAGATACCTTCAAAGGTTTTGACAGGTGCTGCAGCACTATCAACTCTTTCGAGTACAAACCCGTTTCCATCTGTTCCTATTCAGATGAAGTTACTTTGTTTCATAGTTTGCCATTGTGAGATTTGAACTCTTGATCTTGGGGTTACAAGCCCAGTACCATAACCACTTGGCTATTTAGGCCAAGCTCTGCAGCGCTATCAACTTTTTCGAGTACAAACCCATTTCCATCTGAAGTTACATTTCATAGTTTGCCATTGTGAGATTTGAACTCTTGATACTCTTTTGAGTAAACCTGTTTCCATCTGTTTCAGATGAAGTTACATTGTTTCATAGTTTGCCATTGTGAGATTTGAACTCTTGATCTTGGGGTTACAAACCCAGTACCATAACCACTTGGCTATTTAGGCCAAGCCTACAGCGCTATCAAACCATACCCTTTATCAATTGTCTTAACCAAGCCAATTATACACAATGTAACTATAATTGAGCAATTGTTGGGCCAGCAATCTGTGTGGGGCCAGGGGAAGGCTGCTTAACGATGCTCCTGGCAGGTGCCCAAACCGTTGGAAATGTTGTTTTCACAAAAATGCAGGTAGGGCAAGTAATTAGTAATTATCGCAAGGGAGGTGGAGAACAAACGTAGGGAAGTTTTAGTCTCCTTATTTAGGTAGGGATATACTTTCATTGGAGGCAGTTCAGAAAAGATTCCTGCAATGATGGGGTTTGTCGTATGAGGACAGGTTGAGCCATACTCGTTGGAGTTTAGAAGCCTGAGCGGTGATACTATCCAAACCTTGAGTGGGCTTTATACTGAGAGGATGTTTCCCCTTGTGGGGAAATTTAGAACTGGGAGACAGTTTCAAATTAAGGAGCTCAGGGCTGTTAATCTATTCAGAGAGTGGTGGAGGCTGGATCATTGAATATATTCAAGGCTGAGTTAGACAGATTTTTGATTTACAAGGGTTATGGGGGGCAGGCACCAAATTGGAGAGAAGGCCACGAGCATATCAGACATGATCTTATTGAATGGCAGAGGAGACCCGAGGGGCCAAATAATCCACTCCTGCTCCTCTCTTTATTCGTTCAGGGGATTTATTGCCCATCCCTAATTTCCCATTTAGGAGTCAATCATATTTCTGTGGACGGGCCAGACCAGGTAAGAACGGCAGATTTAATGAATCAAATGGTTTTTTCATGGTCATCAATTTAATTCCAGATTTTTATTGAATTCAAATTTCACCATTTGCCGCGGTGGGACTCAAACCCAGGTCACCAGACCGTTACCCTTGGTCTATGGATTACTAGTCCTGTGACAATACCACTTTGCCATCACCTCCCCCTTTTGGACGTCCAACCTCCCTGCTAACTGCAGCGAATGGTTCCGGAGTTGCCTTTCTCATATCAAAATCAGCCTGAGTAGCCAGGCTCCACCCCAAACCCCATTGTAATTGTTGTAGGAAGGCCAACACGTAGTCTCGTGTGTGGCCCTCCCATTGTGACTCATGACCTGAATATGCCAGAAGCCAGGGGATTTTCAGCTCCTGCTGTTGATCGGTGATTCTGGAATGCAGGTCGCTTACAAGCACATGGGAAAGTGACTAACCAGGATTTTCTTCTCACTTGCGCTCTGCTGTTGAACTGCCTAGTAGTTCCAAACTTTGGACTGATGTGCATTTTTTTTTTCTTTTCAGAATTAAGCGTGCATTCCTTATTGAGGAACAGAAGATAGTGGTGAAGGTGCTGAAGGCCCAAGCACAAAGCCAGAAATCGAAGTGAACCATCTAGTTTTGTATAAACATGGGAGTAAAAAGCTAATTGGAACTTGTCTGTTTGAGAATATTTCTTTCCCCTGCAATGTGCAGATAGTTGGGAGTCACAATCAGCATGGGTTCCTTGCATGGCAGACATTTATCAAATCTCTACCAGCAAAAAGTAATTATAGAATCCATATCACCTGCAGCATTGAGGTGGGCAGCACAATATCAAAAGCTCCACATTGACTTGTAAACGCCTTGCCAGTTTAACAGTTGATGGATTGCAGGCTTCTGAGTGCAAACTTAAGCTGCACTTGAAATGTATGCACTGAGTTTCCAATAAATAAATAATCTGGTTGGTCTAGTTCCTTTAAGAACCTGCTGTTGGACTTCCCCTTGAATCACAACAGTCCCTGGAAGTTTAGCTGTGCTGTTGGCCCTGGGCTTTTGTAACTTTGCCTCCTAGGTGATTACGTGGTGGTAGTGGGTGATGTTCCAGGTATCTGGCCTGAGTCTCCACTCTGCAGCTGCCTCCCATAGTTGTTGACTGTAAACAAGTTGCTGACTGAAGACCTGACATTGGCTAATATCAGAAAAGCTTTTAAATCAATGAATGCTGATCTGTACAAAATAGTCAGAGCCACGATGCCGTACAAGAGGCACTTTTGTAATTGATGTCTATATTAGTGACAAACTATTAGCGCCATTTTCCTGATGTGGCTGGCTACCTGTGATGAGCGAGGACCGTGTAAGTGGTGGGAACTACCTTCAGGTCCTGTATACAGCTGACTTAGCCAGGTACCCTGGAATGGGGAAAGGTGCAGCGATGGTTGCATGTCAATTGAGAGAAATAAACCACAGCAGGTATCCTCCATCCTTCTCAAGTGTTTTGCTGAAAGTGGGTCTAGCACTGGGACAGGCTGGGTATTGTGTGCTATTAATGACAGATGCACTTACAGCACAGAAACCACCTTTTTGACCCAATACGTCTGTGCCATTGTTCATGCTCCATAGAAGTCTCGTCCCCCTTTACTTTATCTAACCCTATTTTTGTATCCCGCTAGTCATTTCTCCCTCGCATACTATCTGGCTTCCCATTAATGACATCTGTGCTGCTCCGCTCAACCATTCCAATGTGATAGCAAGAGAAAAGTAAGCTGTTCTGACAGGAGACATCGTGCAGCCAGAATTGCAGAGGCCATGGTGGGTGTTGAGCAGATGGATTGCTTGTGCCAGGGATTACAATTTGGGAATCTTCCGCTCCTCCCCCTGTCCACTTGAAGAATGTTTCAAATTCCGAGGCTGGATGGGAACTGATTAATCTTCAGGGGCTGTTTATGGAGTTGCTTCCAGCAACCCTTCACCCCCATAATTGTGGCTTGGATGTCTTCAGTGAATCTAGCAGAAGTCATAACTCAGCTGAGAACTGTCATGAGCTGTGCATTGGGTGTTTCAAGACTTGTAGTTAGAGCTTGTGTTTGCCACCTGCAAGATTAATAAAGATTTTGTATCTGCTGTTTTACACCTTCCCAATCTTACAAAAGTTCACAGAACAGAAGCAGGCTATTCAGCTGAACAGGTGCAGGCTTGTGAATCCTCCACATGTGCCTCATCCTACGCCCCTCCAATTTAGTGGTAACTGGAGTCACAAAGAAGAAGGAATTGAATTGAGGTGACTTTGTCAAGAGCGAAACTGAAAGGTGCAAATTTTAGGGCTGTAAGGAGTCTAGGTTTAGCTTTATGGAAAGCAGCAGATGCAACTGAACACGTGGGTGGTCTCCATATGTCAAAACAATGAACTTCTTGCATGTTGAAGATGGGAATGAAGGGATAGGTGTAAAGGAAAAGTCAAGTCAGTTTTGCTGTTCAGGCTGAAACTGAAGAAGGCAGTTTTGGCAGAAAATAATCAGTCCTGATTAGGCTTATTTAATCTAGCCAAAGCTGGAAATGAATAACCAAACCAGATCTGTCTGCTCTGCTTGCCTACACACCTTAAAATTGAGCGGGAAAGGATGGAGTGTGAAGGCAGTACAGTAATTGGGATTCGTCTTCAGTTCTCTGGCCCATGGCAACTACAGAGTCTGGTTACAAGGTGATCAAGGTTGGGAAATAAGTATTCCAGGGTTCACAATATTTCGGAAAGACAGAGTGGCAAAGGAGGAAGGGTAGCTCTGATGGTAAAAGATGACATAAGGACCATAAGTGAGAAATGATCTGACCTCAGTAGATCATGAAGTTGAATCAGAATGGATGGAAATTAGGAATAGCAAAAATTAGGGAGTTGTTTATAGGCTCCCCAACAGTTGTTAGACTGTTGGACAGAGCGTTAAAAAAGAAATTATTGGAGCTTGTAACAAAGACAATGTAATAATTGTAAGGGACTTTAATCTTCATTTAGAGTGAGACAATCAAATTGGCAAATGTCTAGAAAAATGAGTTTTTCAAACGTTTTTGTGACAGCTTCTTGGAGCTATATGTTGTGGAACCAAACAGTGTCGCGAGGCTTTGCCTCTTTATTTTTGTAAATATGATTTTTCAACTTCCAACTGACTAGAAATTTCACAATTTGAACTGAGACAGCAAGCTGCTTAAAAATACAAGACCACTTTCCAAGGGGAAGATGAAAAACAAAAAAATCACCCTATGGGGAGTGTGAAGAGATAGACTTTACCTAAAATCCAGACACCCACTGAAACTTGTAACTAAGGAAGAGACATTAAAAATTCAAAGTACTGAATGTTGAAACAATGCCTGCGAGAGAGACACCCAAAACCCTTTGGAAATACACAAGAGGGTGAAGTGTTTCAAGGAAAGGTTGCCCAGCCACTTGAAAGCAATTGCAAGTGACAACCAGTGTCAAGAGGAAACAGGCTGAAGGCTGCTCTCTTCACCTCTCTTGGAATGTGTGCTGGCCAGTTCAAGAAGCCAGCTCTACCAGAAACCTACCAGTGAACTGAGATCTTGTAATAATTGCAGCATCTACAGCTTACCACATCTAAGAAACCAGCTAACCTAAATCAGCCACAGCATTTAAAACCTATGCGCCTCAAGGACAATCAAAGGACACAACCATATATTCTTTTAGCTTTTATTTTATTGGACTCTTAACTCCCCTTATTTCTGATACCTGTGCATGATGGATTGGCTCTTATTGCTTACAACTTAAATTGTTAAATACGTGCTAATTTGGAAAAGGCATGTCTCATGAAAAATAAACTTAAACTTTTGTTGGGACCAACTGAGGAGGTTGAATAGAGAGGTGCCAGTTCACCCCTTCTCACCTGGTCATAACAAAATTGGTGGTTTATGTCAGGGATTGTTCCCACAGACTGACAGTTGGAGTGGGGAAAATAAATTATTCCTTCAAAAACAACTTTAAAATTGTAAAAGGTTTCATTGGGTCTGCATTACTAAATGGCTAAAATGCCGACAGTCGCTGTCAATGCTTTCATAGAACATGATGAGATAACTGTCAAGAAGTTAAGGGCACTGTCTTTGGAAGAATTAAAAGGTGCAGCTAGGCAGGACTTCTGCCTGAAAGCCAGAAAATGAAAATTTTAAAATGGGTGGCGAAGCATCTAGAGGTGGAAAATTGAGGAAACTGGAGCAGATAAATTAGTGGCAGAGAAATTAAAATTGGAGCAGCAGAAATTGGAACTGGAATTTGACGAGTGGGAAAAAGAGAGGGGGCAGGAATGGAAGGAGAGAGAATTCCAGGAAAGAGAAAAGGAAAGGGAGCTTAAATTGGAACAGCTCAAGCTAGAAAGAGGGATCCCGTGATGCCTATCGAAGACACCCCTAGCTCAGATTTAAAGGCTGAGGTATTCAAATTTGCTCATTAAATCTAAATTTGATGAAGAGGCGGATGCCTTCTTTATAAGAACATAAGAAATAGGAACAGGAGTAGACCATTCGACCCCTCGAGCCTACTCTGCCATTCAATAAGATCATGGCTGATGATTTTGTATTTTGATTTCCACATTCCCATCTATCTGTTTCATAAGGTTAGCACAGCAATTAAAGTGGCCAGCCCAACCACTGGTCCCTGCTGTTACAGAATAAGGTGACAGGAAAAGATCACGAGGTTTACTCCCTCTTGCCTGAGGGATGTGCCTCCAGCTATGAGGCAGCAAAAAAGGGCTATTATAAGTGGGTGTCAATTAGTGCCAGAGGCGTAGCACCAGATATTCCCTACCCTCAAGAAACAGCCCGACTAGACGTACCAGGAATTTGAATGGCTTAAGCAGCTTGCTTTTGACTCGTGGGTACAGGCACTTAAAATTGAGCCCACTTACGAAAACCTTCATGAAATAATTCTTGAGCGGCTCAAAAACTCCATATCCTTCCCAAAAAGAACTCACATAGAGTAACAGAGGCCAGACAGGCAGCATCCCTGGCTGATGATTATGAGCTTGTCCACAAACCCTCATCCCAAAGGAAACCCTTTCCTAGCTACTCCCAGTCAACTGAGAAGGATAGAAGGTGGGAGAGTGATTGGAAACTGAGCACCCATGGGCGAGAAGGGACAGCTGGAAACACAGGGGGCCTTCCTCAGGCCAGGAAGGATGGTGCTGAGAAGAGGCATGAGGCCAAGAAGTCTCCATTTTAACTGCTGCAAGGCAGGACACCTCTGTGCTGATTGCTGCAGGTTACTGAAGAAATCTATGGGATTTGTTGGGGCACACAAACCTCACGCAGAAAATGGGAGTCAGACAGAGACCAGAGCAGGTTACAGCTCTGCAGCAGCAAATCCCTATAGATGCACTACTGAGAGTACGGGTGAGTTTTTAAAACTCCCTGACAGTTATGAGGAGTTTGTATCAGAAGTAGGAGTGGCCATATATCCCCAGAGCAAGGTGACTTAAGCCTAGAGTGACACTGAGGGGTACAGGAGCCAGCCAAACTACTGCTGGGAAAAGCACAGCCTTTCCACCAGAGAGTGCAGTAAGTGCCAAGGTGTTGGTGATGGGTATTGCAGGTGGGTACATGGCCATCCCGTTGTACTGGGGGTACCTGGGGTGTCAGGACCTGTGACCGTGGGAATCATCCCGTTTGCCTGTGGACGGGCTCCTCGGCAATGAACTGGCAGGATCAAAAGTGATAGGATCCCCAGTAGCCTCAGAGAAGCTTACCATAGTCAGGGAGACAGAACAGCTGCCGGAGAAAGTGTCTGGCACTTTCCCTGGCTCTGTGGTAACCTGATTTATGGCCAGACAAACTCCGTCAGAGGCTGAAATAGCCCTGCAGATAGATTACCCTATTGTTTTGTTATCTATGACATATTTTGGGAGTTTATTGGACCCTAAGTAAGTAATAAGTAGGCCTTTGTTGTGGTTCAGCGAGCTGACCCGTTATTAAAGAAAGTTAGTTCAGATTGCCTGAACTGAAACGGAGGCAGAGGCAATCCCCGAATATCATTACATTAAGAATGAAGTGCTGATGAGGAAGTGGAGACCCTGTCTTAGACCTGCAGTGGTGCTGCCAACGTACTGTGGGGAAATATTAAGGCTAACACACAAAATCCCCAATGGCTGGGCATGGTGGTAAACCCAATCCTGCATCAGCCTGCATTTTTCCGGCCATACCTTCACCAGGATGTAGTAAGGTTTTGCAGAACCTGCCTGATCTGCCAGGTTGCGAGAAAGCCCGAGCCTGCAATTAAACCTGCGCCGAGGATTCCTGTGGCGGCTTTTGGAGGACCATTCAGCAAAATGCTGGTGGATTGTGTGCGGCCCCTGCTCAAAACAAAAAGAGGCTATCAGTAAATCCTCACCGTCTTGGATGCGGCTACCGATTCCCAGAGGCCGTTCCCCTGAGAATCATATCTGCCAAAATAGGGAAATTAACACAAATCTTTACCCGGTGTGGACCTCCCACTGAGATCCAGTCAGATCAGGGCTCAAGTTTCATGTATCGAATATTCCAGGAAGTCATGGGTAACTTGGGTATGACCCAGCTGAAGTCCTCAGCATGTCACCTGAAGTTGCAGGGGGCACTAGAATGGAAGCACCAGGTCCTAAAAATAACAATCAGGGCATATGGCCATGAGTACCCCCATGACTGGGATAATGGACACGGACTTCTGTTTGCTACCGATCACCCAATGAGTCCAGGAGTTTTACTCCGTTTGAAGTGAGGGGTCACCTGAAACCAATCAAGGAAGAACTTGCTTGGGGAGGTGAACTATCTAACTGACACCCCAGGCCGCAGGAAAAAGTAACGGCTGTGTCCTGTCAACATGATAAAACAACATCACAGCTGAGAAGGCAACAAATAGGTAACACACGGTCTGCCCAATAATAACAGACCTAGAGGATGAGAGGAACAGTGAAGATGAATTGGAGGGAGTCATGGGTGGGGCCCCACATTAAACTCCGTTACTGTCCAACTAACACAAATTTTGTGAAATTGGGCACCATATTCACCCATCTAAAATGCAGAACAGCAAGGAGATCTGACAAGGCTGCTTACTGCATTTAAACACATCTGTAGGCAAGCCAGGCTGCACCACTTCAGCTCTGCGTGATGTGGATGTGGCAGAGGCCCCTCCCATAAGGCAACACACCTACCATCTAGACTGAGAAAAGCTGGCCCAGGTTCAGGAGGAGATTAACTACATGCTGGAACACCAATTGGTAAGAGCCTAGCAGCTTTAGCTCCACAGTTGTGCTCATGCCCAAGTCGGACAGCTCCACAAAGCTCTGCATTGACTACCAAAAGGTTAATGCGGCAACCAGTGCTGACTCCTACCCGATTCCCCACCTGGAAGACTGCATAGATAGGGTAGGTGATAGAGCCTACATTACAAAGATTGATTTACTCAAGGGATACTGGCAGGTTCCCTTGACTACCAGCGCAAAGGAAACCTCCACCTTCATAACTCCTGATGGGTTATACCAGTGTCGAGTCATGCCATTTGGACTCCGAAATGCCCTAGCCACCTTTCAAAGGCTGACGAACCAGGCAATATCAGGGATATCCAATTGTGTAGTGTACCTAGGCAACATCCTAGTGTACAACATCTGGGAAACTCATTTACAGCAACTGGAAGCCCTCTTCCAGAAATTACAGTCAACTGACCTTGTGGTCAATCTTGCAAAGAGTGAGTTCGCTAAAACTCAGGTGACCTACTTAGGACAGATGGTGGGTCATGGCCAAGTACTACCCAGAGCTGCAAAAGTACAAGGAGTAGTACAGTCCCTCATACCAACAAAACAGGGAATCATGAGTTTTTTTGGGAAGAATGGGTTCTACCGCAAGTTCATCTCAAGGTTCAGCACTGTAGCTGCCTCACTGACAGACCTACTACAGAAAAATGCAAAAGTAGTATAGAAATGCCAGAGTTTTCAAGAAGCTGAAAGCCATTCTAATGAACAACCCAGTGCCAGAAGCTCCAGACTTTAGCCAAGCATTCAAAGTAGCCATTGATGCAAGTGACCTCAGGGTAGGGGCCATCCTCCACCAGGAGGTCAAATCAGAAATTAGAAAGTATTCCACAGTAGAAAAATAAACCCTAGGTTTATTACTGGCTCTCACAGATATATGTCCAAAATTGACATGAAGAGACCACAGACGACACCGACCACAACCCTTTGACCACTGTGGAGAAATTCAAAACTCAGAATGCAGGAAAATCAAATGTGATTGCAGATACCCTGTCCAGGACTTAAAGAGACCCAGTTAGAACTGTTGGATTAATACAGACCAAGGCTAAGAGTGAATTGAAGAGAGGACGTTCCCTTTTTTTTTCTATTTTGTGCTTTTATACCCTGTAATGAAACAAGGGTGAATCTCATCTCATTTTTTTGTGATGGGGAGGTGCCACAAGGAAAAACTCAGTAAGGAAGACCCATCCATCGCTCACTCAGGAAGTTAAGGATGGTATTAGGTTAAAAAGGCTTACAATTTTGCAAAAAAGTTGATAAAAAGGGAGAAAAGAGAGTAAATTAGCCAAAAATATAAAAACATATTTTAAGAGCTTTAATAATTATATAAAAAGGAAGAGAGTAACTAAAGTGAACGTTAGTACCTTAGAAGCAGAGGCAGGAGAAATTATCATGGGGAATGACAGTGGCATTGAACAAATATTGTGTGTCTGTATTCACAGTAGAAGACCTAAGTTTTATACCATAGATGGTAACCTAGAGACTAGAAAGGGTTGCTGTGCCAACTTGCATTTTTATATGCATTATGTAGTCCAGAGGCTCCAATTTTCTTTCCATCACATGACTGACCAGGAATCTTCCCTGCTCTTACCACCTGCCATTGGCATGGTTGGAAGGATTTATAGGTTGATACTCAACCTGTTTGGCCATAATCTGAATGTACCTCCCTTGGCCAACAAGTCCTGGAGTAGGACTTGAAGCCAGAACTTCTAGCTCAGAGGTAGACAATATCCACCTGTACTACAAGACCACTATGTATTGGGGACAGGAGAGACTAAAGGTTTACTGGGTGCTGAGTGTGTCCATTTGATTATTTTCCGGTTTGATTGCCCCGCACTCAGATGAGCACTATTTGAATTCTGGCGGTGCCGATCTCAAACCAAGGACCTTCTGCGTGTTAGGCAAATATGATAAAGAAACACCTCTTGGTTTACTTCTGCATTGGTAACCCAAACTATTTGTTAAACCACATCATTAACTTTTCTTTGTCCAGCTTTTGCTGCTCGACAGGGAATGTACCCAACCTGTACCAAAATCATCTCAACCATTTCCCTTCGCCCATTGTCATGTAATCAGGATAGTTTCCTTTCTTACCTTACCAAAATTAGCTTTTAGCAGTGAAATATCCTTATAAAAATGTAAAAGTTGAAGATATCCTAGCCAATTAGGTTATGGTTATAGTTTCCTAGATGTCCCTCTATCCTTACCTTATCTGCTAACTTCATTTCATTATCCAGAACTAGATCCAACACCTTTCCTTGTGCATCTGCTGATCTAGACATCAGTCCTGTCTGTCATCACGTCTTGCAGTTTTGCACCCAACCTGACAGCAGCTAATCCACTCACCCATTATGATGATCCTGCATTTGCCCTATTTTCTTAACACTTGTTTTCCTCTTTTATCGTGAACTTCAAATGTATTAACTGGCATTGAGCACTGATCAGCCCCTAAAAGTAGGGTCTGTTACCTTAACTGAAAGGTTAGTAAATATAAAACTACTGCTAAGGCACGTCATTTGTCGCCATCACTACCCACTTAAAAGGTAAGTGCAAACATTAGTTCGATATTGAGCTACATATATGATGGCATTAGCTAAAGAACAGGGTGGGGTACATGAAGACCGTAATTGTCCCATCCCATCTCCACAAATGGAATTTCAAAGACAGCCCAGCAAGCAACTGGTCACCCAGGTCAAGGCTGTTCACCATATAGTGTGAATAAGGTGGATGAAAATTTGCTGCCGGATTTAAGGCAAACCACCTAACACACGGTGCTGTCGATGGCTGCCCAACTCGGACCATCTTAAAACGTGTAAAACTGCAAGCAGTCATCGACAAGATGTTTAATATACCAAGCCTGAAGCATTTAACAGTCCAGTTGTTACTCCATATTTAAGACCTTTTCATTTATGTACCTGTAATTCCACTAAGCATTTAACAGATAACCATAGCAGCAACACAGGTTTTGCTCTGGAAATGTTATTAGTATCTGCCACCGTGTAAATCAGCCTTTTTTTTTGCAAAGATTCCCAGGTTTTGAACCCAAATGTCTACTTAGTAGAGCCTTAACGTTTAACATACAGATCAAATGACTTTTTTTGTTTAAAATATTGGGTTTCCACTTTATTTACTGTTGCTTATATCATTTATGGAGTAGGGTTAGGGTTACTCACTATACAAGTAGAACCTTTACCTTTCAGGGATATTCTCTGATTTTATCAAATGCTTATTTAAATACTTCCCATTATTTGTCTCTCCCCATTAACAATACAACCCAATTTCTCATCCCTCAACTCCCTCCTTCCTCTCAAACACAATCACACTGGGATCACTGTTCCCAAGATGTTCCTTTACCATCGAATTCACTAATTCTGGCTTGCTACTTATCAATGAAGCTAGTATGTGGCCTCTTCCTTATATCAATGGCAAAAACCCTATTCTACAAAACTGTCCCAAATATGTTTTGAAAATTCGTTGCCTTTACTACCTCAGCTGAGGAGGTCTTGTAATACAGTGATAACATCCCTATCTCTGGGCAAGAAACTCCAGGTTCAAGTCCCACTTCAGGATTTGATGGTTATGGAAGGTATGTTCATAGCATGGCCAAACAGGTTGATTATCAGCCTGTAAATCCTGATGGTAGGTGATAAAGAGGAGTTGCACCTGGTCAGACTGCAGAAGGCAACAGCAAACCACTGCAGCACTTTGGCAAACATAATCATGGGCCAATCTATTGGAAGTTCATGGTTGCCAACACCCTCTTAGGGCATGGTACCTGCAGGAGGAGAGTTACTTAAGCTGCTTCTCAGCAACTCACTTATCTTGCAAGGTCAAATGTCCCATAGGAGCACTTTAAATGTATGATGCTGAGCCGCATAAGGAGGTATTAGGTCAGATGACAAAAAGCTTGGCCAAAGATAGGTTTTAAGGGGCACTTAAAGAAGAATGAGGTGTAGGGAGGGAATGCCAGAGCTTGGGGCCTAGGGAACTGAAACCACAGCCACTGGTGGAATTGGGAATATACAAGAGGTTAGAATTAGAGGAGCACAGATATCTGATGGAATGATTTGAGAAAAAAGGAGAATGAGGATTTTAAAAATCAAGAGATTGCTTGTCTGGGAGCACTGTAGTTCACTCAGCACAGGATTAATAGGAGAAAGCACTCCGAAAATTATTTATTGTAACCACGTTGTTTTTGCTACACACTCTTCTGATCTGATAGAAACAAGTTGGTTACAGCTAATGTTTCAGTAATTAGATAACAAAAGCCATTTTTAGGCTTTGATCTACTTCCAAAACACCACATCCAAGCTTATACAGCAATGGGAGAGGTTGGCAAAGGGAGATGGTGGTATGGAGGTAATGTCACTGGCCTGGCAAACTATAGGCCTAGGCTAATGCTCCAGCGACATGGGTGAAAATCCCACCATAGCAACTGGTGGAATTTAAATTCACCTAATAAATCTGAATATAGCTGGTCTCAGTAATGGTGACCGTGAAACTATCAACTGCTGTAAAAACCCATCTAGCTCACCAGAAGGAGATTTGCCTACGTGACTCCAGACCAACAACAATGTGGTTGACTCTTAACTGACCTCTAATAGCCTAGCAAGCCACTCGAGTCAAGGGCAACAAAGGCTGGCCTTGCCAGTGACACCCACATCCCATGAAAGAATGAAGAAAAAACTAATGAGCACCATCGCTTTCCGTATAAAATAAGCAATCCAGCTATACATCACAGAACTTAAGTTTGATACCTGGCAGAAATTATAAAGTCGGTTTAGAGAATGAATCCAGGATCTTTTCCAACTATGGTGACAAACACAACGATCATCAGAATTCACCCTCCCTCCAAACAGAACTCACAGCTCCCACCATCAACGCTTTCAGCACAGGTCTTTTATTTAAACCAGTACTACCCTCATTACTGTCTTTATCTGGTTGTAGGACATTTCTCTATCAGCTTCGGCTGTGCACAGTAAATATCAAGTTTGGACAAGAATGGAAACAATTCATCACTGATGTAGCAGGAATGTATCTTGAAACATCACTGGACTGTTCACCAATCAAAGGTATTCTGTATTCTGTTGGGTTTTTATAATCAGTTTTCATGGTCCTAAGTAAAAATCGATATATCAGTAGTGATGATGCTATGTATTCAATTAGAGATGAACTGTGGGCCAAAGAGTAATTTTGTTTTAAAAACCCAACAGAAAACCACAATAAAAAAGTAAACTTTAATTAAAGATACTTAAAAAAAAGTTTCAAATCATAATTGCTGCCGTATTGCCAGGTGGAGTTCTTTATACAACTTTCATTCTAATGAGCAATGAAAAAAGTCAGATACGGTGAAGTAATAAATATGCTAGAGACATTATTCAACACACTAAAGAATAGGTTTCATGAAGCAAGCATAAGCTCAAAATTAACACTATTACAAATGTTTATGCATGGCTATCTTGACAATATATTTCAAAGTATCACAGGCTATTAGTGATTAATAAATTGTGCAAGCAGAGATTTTCTATCGAGCTGCACACGTCGTTTCCCACTGGATCACTTCTCTTCACACCACTGATTTTCCTTCCGTACCTGGGGGTGAACGAAAGTACAATTAGCCGCCCCTTCTAAAAAAACCTTTTCTCTGACCCTCAGATTGTTTCTTCACCAACAGCAGCAGCATCCCCCACCACCACTTCCCCCAACAGCCTCCATTCCCCAGTCTATCTCAGGCTGCAAAATTGCCAAAAAGCAGCAATATGTTCACAAACCAGTTTGTGCATTGCAGGGGTAAGGCTGCTTATTTGCAGAATCCTTGGTGCACACACACTCACAGGTGTGACACGTGACTCCTCTGTGCTGTCTGCATGGGGTAGCAAATTTAAAAGGGTAATTTGAGGGCTTTTAGAACATCCGAATATATGTCAGGCCAGTTAGAAAATATACGTTACTTTTATTGGGCAGGTAATTATTTCTCCAAATTAAGATCGCCACATAGAAAATGAGAAAAGAAAACAAGGGTTGTGAGAAGGACAATCACAATAAATTAAACAGTATAATTATAAACAGTAAAGCACACTGTGCACTCAAAGGGCAAAACTAGGTAGGTGACAATGTCACTGGACTAGTAACCCAGAGACCCAGGCAATGCTCTGGGGACATAGGTTCAAATCCCACTAAGGCAGCTAGTGGAAATTAAATTTAATCAATAAATCTGGAATTGAAAGCTAGACTTGGTAATGATGACCATGAAACCATCATTGATTGTTGTAAAATCCCATCTGGATCACTAATGTCCTTTAGGGAAGGAAATCTGCCATCCTAACCTGGTTTGGTCTACATGTGACTCCAGACCCAGAGCAATGTGGTTGACTCAACTACCCTCTGAAATGGCCTGGCAAACCACTCAGTTCGAGGGCGATTAGGGATGGTAAACAAATATTGGTGCGACAACACCCACATCCCATGAAAGAATAAAAACCCCATAGAATGGGATTTGCTCTGGTGGGCTCAAGTGAAACATACATAGCATGGGCTTGTTGTAGAGTTGCCTTTACATTGCATCCAAAATGTCATCTCCCAATTTAATACGGCCACCCTCCTACTGCATAAGTGGAAACTTTTCCAGCACCCCACATATGCAGCTGTCGTACAAGACATTATATTTGTGCCATGAACTCAGGCCCACTGGGCTGAGAGATTGAACGAAGATTGCTTGCATCCCAGTCTAAGCTGGACTCAGCAGTTAAACTATTGCATCACAGTCCCCACCAGAGACATCACCTTAAAGAGGCCATAATACAAAATAAGACAAGACAACTCGAGCAGAGAAATTAAGCTCCATAAGGCTTCTTGTAAATCTTTGTTACAAAACTAGCCAGCAATACCTGTGCTTCCTCTTCCTCAGTAAAATCATTCTTTATGTTGAACGTTTTGCGAATTTCTTCAGGGGTTTTTCCTTTAATCATGTTTGCCACTGTTTTGCAGGTTACATCTAGAAGGCCCTTGATATCAAGGTAGTTTGCAGCCTATTTTAAAAAGAAAACTCATCAAAACCAAACCATAAAAATCCACACTCCCAAGATTTATTCTTCTGTTTTAACATAGAGGTAGGGCTGCCTGGGTGCAACCAAGCCACCAGAGCAAGACAGTGCTCCAAGGAGCTCACACGTCTGCAGGTGACAGCATTAGTGCCAGTAAATTGTTCTCAATCCGCCCCACTTCAGTGGCCATATGCAACCTTCAAATGCATTTAATAGAAATAATGTTTTAACCACCTAAAGTAACTAAGCAAAATTCAATCCAGTTATACAATATGCATCTCCTAGCAAACCTGTTTTTGCTGCCTCACAGCACAGTACCATGGTTACGAAATACTGCACTATCAAAGACAATAAGGCACTGGACTTAATCTACTATTGCAGATGATGCACTGGACTCTTTCATTATTGAATACAAGATTACTGTTCAAATCCAAATTCAGAGCCTTGGAAGGCCCTGCAGCCCTTTTAGGAAAAAAACCTTTCAGTTTAATTTATTTGTACCGCTTAGCGTATGCATTGATCACTTCTTGAAGGCAATTCCCATGCACAGCTCAGAAAATGGCAGATGGAATTTCACAGGTCAAACAGGCCATTCGGCCCAACAGAACGATACTACTTCCTCCTTACCTCACCTCAGCAACAGATACTTTATTTTTTTCACTCATTTATCTATCTAGATATCACACGAATGTACCTGAAACACTCCATGTGGCACCAATCCACCAACAAAAACAGAAGAACTTGGCATTTGTAAAGCACTACAGTTATATCTCAGGATACCTAAGAAAGCTTCATACACAGTGCACAAAAGAAACTCAAATCATTTATGCAACAAACATTACGCACTTGGACAGACTAAAACTCAGATGACAGTTTATAAAAAGCTCCGAAATTATTATTTTTTTTTTTAAAAAAAAAACAACTGACCAGAATTAATTCAAAGAGTGTGCCCTGGTCAACTTTCAGAAACTCTTGATCCCACACAGGTATGTCGTCGGTTCGCTTTTCTTTGTTTTCATCATCCTCTGGTGGGGGAGGGTCATCTCGGTGATGTGTACACCACTGGATCACCTGGTACACAAACACAACCTTCAAACTGATCATCTGCACAGAGTAGTGCCAGCGCCAGACAGATTAGAATTTACCACATTTATTCAACAGAATAAATGGAGCAGCTGGCAAAGCAGAAATTTTCTCTTCAACAGTCTAGGCTGAATTTGGTCATTATGTCAGAGCAGACAAAGAGTGTTAGAACCAACTACACAAATTCATATCTTTAAAAAGGTTAATAGTACAGGTGGCAAAGGTTTCATCGAAGGGAATTTTTATATAGCTCATCACTAACCCAGTATGTCCATTTCACAGCCTATTAAAGGACTATACCCATTGAAATATAATCACGGTTGTAATCTAAGAAGCACAACAGCCAATTTACATACAACAAGCTCTCGAAGTTACCAGACAATGATCAAACTATCCATTTCAGTGAAGGGATAAATGCTGGCCAGGACACCAGGGAGAATGCTCCTGCTCTTCTTTGTAAAGTGCCCACAGGATTTTATTTGTGTGGACAGACAGGTGCTTGGTTTATTGATCATGCCAAAGTTGGCACCTTCGACAATGCAGTGCTCCCTCAGGACAGCAAGCAAAATGTCAGTTTTAACTACGGGCTCCAAATCTCTGGACTGGGGCCTAAATCTTCAACCTTCTGATCCAGAGGAAAGAGCACTAACAACTCCAGCAAAGGCAACATGTATCCAATTGACTTTCAGCAGTCTCCTGAGGGTAAAGGTTTTGCTACCTTACCTTTTTCAGAATAGCAGCATTCACATTTGGGAGTGGCACTGGATCATCATCACCTTCATCATCCATACCTAGATCTGTGCATTTAAAGAAAAAATGACAAACTCATTACTTGATGCAAAATAAAACATTGGCTAAGAACAATAACGCACATGTCAATTTGTTCAGTCAGTTACAATAAAATTTAATGTCAATTTATCACAATGTACTTTCCCCAGGTTAGATCATTACAGCTACATGTGTCGCCAGTTCTCTTCCCATTAAAACAACTGCTCTGGAGATTACTTCTGGGTATCAACTTCTAGTGTAAAACATAACGTCTAATGTAAGATCAGCCATGATCTTATTGAATGGTGGAACAGGCTCAAGGGGCCGAATGGTCTACTCCTGTTCCTATTTATGTTCTTATCTTGCTACCTAGATACCATGGTGTGCACTGGGAAAACAAATTCCTGTTTGCTTATAGCAAAACGACACTCAAAACACATAATAGAACCAATATCAATCCATGATAATCATGCCAAAAAATTGTCATTCCAGAGGAATGAAAAAGTTGTTACCTAGAAGTTCATAACCTGACTTTCATATCACTCTTGGATCTTAAAAAAACTTACTGCAGGATTAGTCGGGTTGTTGCCAGCTTATTTACTGCACTGTCACGTTACTAGGACTGGATCTCTGCCACATCTATCAATAGTATCCTGCAATGGCACTGCAGCTAGTTAATCCCCTGCTGCATTCAGCATTGTGTCAGCAGCAGGGAGCACTCTGTCTGCTCAGAGCACAAAAAGTGTAACAGAAAAGCAAGCAATTAGCAAAATTAAGAGTAAACAAAAATATACCAAAACCCCAAACAGTGACAGTACTTTTGCTTCTCAGATGTACAGAATTTAAGTATTTCTACTAGTAAAATAGTACTACGCCTATATAGGTTAAACTGCCAAAAATTGCGCATTCACAACCTTTTCTGGTACATTGGTTGAGATGAAGAAACGTCACAGCCAAACAAAGTAAAAGAAAACATTTGCATCAGTTTTGGCAGTGGTAACTTCAAGGGATGGGGGAGGGTGGACATCACTTTATAAGGGCACCGAACAGGTAGTGGAAGAAGGAACAGCTCTTGATTACACACCAAGTCTATGGTAAGAAATCAGGGAGTGGAGAATCCACTAAAACTTGTTTTGCACCCTAACACGGAATCATCCGAGTCTTGAATTGTTCCAGTGATATTGAGAGCATAAACTAGTCACAAACATACTGGTCACAACCAGGTGAATGAGAAGAATTAATCCTTCATGTGGAAGATCAGTGGCACAACTTATGAGCTGTCACACAGGTTTACCTGAACATCCAGGAGGTTTTCACCCTAATGCCAACATTATTAGCAGCACAGTACAAACTAAGCATTTAACCAAGCTGGTGGGAAGCAGAACAATTTGAAAGACATTGCTGTTGTCTCAGAGCCCTTCGTTGAATGTACCTTCCAACATTGTTTTGATAGTGATGGATTGCTTTGCTATTTCTACATCAACCTCAAAGATCTCTCCATCTGAGCTTTGCAGCTTAATGGCTGGCATTTTCTAGAAGAGGAAGCAAAAAAAAAACTAAGTATTTAAAGATTCTGCACGTTCTTCAATATTATAGAAATCAACTCCCCACATTGCCTATTTCACCCATTAGTTCAATGTTCCGCATCTGTATCTTCTTGCGCAATCCCATTGCACCTCATCCTTATTTTCCCAAAGCCTTAACCGCCTACCCAAGCAACATCTAACGGTATTTTTCACTTAACATCTATCTCTGCTTTATCATTTGTCCCCTGCTCTGGGAAATAGCCGAGTCTTCAGTCATTACAACTATGCCATGCCCTCAGGAATTCCACCCCACCAGTCCTCACGTCCTTTATTTCTTTCCGTAGCGTTCCCCCCACCCCCCAAAACACCATATTTTTTTTCTCGTTCGACACCCCAGGACATTCTTCTACATGACAAACAAGACAAAAATATAATCTATTGATGCTTGGGAACAATTAAAGTAAAAATCCAGGTAGAAATCCTCAAAGAAGATGCACAATCTCATAGCCCGCACAAGGAACACTACAGATTCTCAAATTGACTCTGTTTGCAAATTTAAAAAAACTCTGCAGAAATAATCCCATTGCCCCTCATCTTTATTCTCCCAAAGCCTTGATGTAGGCAGCCCTGGGGCAGGGAGAGGAGACAGAAAAATCAAAAGCAGCAACAAAAAAAAAAAGCCTTCCTCCATTCTTATGCAGGAAGTGTGTGCAGAACAGCTTCCACTTGAGTGTTTAGCCTAGAGGCTGCACATCTCATGTGAAAAATAGGGTTATTATGGCCAAAAAAAAAAGCATCACTCTAAAGGCAATCATCAAGTGGCGGGCAGCACAACATTGCATTGAGTCTAAACCCATAAGCACATTTACCAGAACCTCATATCAGGTTAGCAGCCAGTTAGGGAGCAGGTCCAGGAGAGAGGTTTGCACCTTGACTGCATAAGTAAACGGCTAGGCCCAAGCAAGGGCTGCAGATGGGTCTTGCCCTCTGAACAGGTGGGCGTCAGCACGCGCGCCAGGTAAGTGGATGGAACCCGGTGCCGGCCGTTCCCGGGGCTACCGGTGGCACGGCGACTGCCCCCACCCATTGTGACGTACCTCGGCCTTCTTCTCGCACCCCCCCCTTCTCGGCTCCTCCTCCTCTAGCTTCTCTTCACTATCGGACTCTGACTCTCACTGACCTGCTGCTGTTCGCACTCGCCGCTATTTATAGACCGGCCTACGTCACCACACTGACGCCACAGGCCCTGCGGCGCAACGCCAGGACCCCCCCACCCTCCTCAATTTTGCCTTCCGCTCATTTGCCTAACTCGAAAAGCTAAATATATATAACACATATATATTTAATTAACGCGTGCAGGGTGATAATTCTTTACTGCATTCTCCCCGCACCCTATATAAAAAAAAATTGGAGGACAATTTTCACTGGCTAAAGATGATTGAGTTGTAGACGCTTGGATCAGGTAACTTAAATGGACGACTAAGGTGCTGGGGTCCATCTGGACTGCGCAGGCCGATTTACTTTTAAACCGTTAATTCGACAGGATAAGATGAGGCGCCGCTGCCAGATTGTGGAGGTCGCCGACTTACCGATGAGATGACCGATTTCCGAGGCGTTGCGGATCATGTATTGTAACGGAGGGGTGACGTCACCGCGCCGACCGCGTATGCCCTCTGGGCATTGTAGTCCACCTGGCGCATGCGCGAACTACAGCTCCCAGGGTGCGTCTCCCTCATTGGCCTGGCAGGTTGACACACCCCTAGATGCTACCTGGCCTGATGAGTGTCCCAGCCTTTAACTGTATATAATTTCTCCACAGTAACTGGAAAATAATTATTGTATCCTCAAGACAGGCAAAAAAAAAACATTTTGCAATGCTCAGACAATACCCAGTTGGATTACATTTTAGTTTACACTTTGGTTGAGATAAAGAACTTTTATCATATGGAAACAGAAAATGTTGGAAATACTCAGCAAATCCGGCAGCATCTGTGGAGAGAGAAAGAACTTTTATACAAAACAAAAACAGAAATACCTGGAAAAACTCAGCAGGTCTGGCAGCATCGGTGGAGAAGAGCAAAGTTGACGTTTCGACTCATGACCCTTCAACAGAACTAAGTAAAAATAGGAGAGGGGTGAAATATAAGTTGGTTTAAGGAGGGGGGGGGGGTGGTTGTAGGAACAAGCAAGCAGTGATAGGAGCAGATAATCAAAAGATGTCACAGACAAAAGAACAAAGCTGTTGAAGGTGGTGATATTATCTAGAAAAATGTGCTAATTAAGAATGGATGGCAGGACACACAAGATACAGATAGCTCTGGGGGGGTGGGGTGAAATAAGACTAAAAGGGCATAAAAGGTATAGATTTAAAAATAATGGAAATAGATGGGAAAAGAAAAATCTATATAAATTATAGGAAAAAACAAAAGGGAGGGGGAAGAAATGGAAAGGGAGTGGGGATGGAGGAGGGAGTTCAAGATCTAAAGTTGTTGAACTCAATATTCAGTCCGGAAGGCTGTAAAGTGCCTAGTTGGAAGATGAGGTGCTGTTCCTCCAGTTTGCGTTGAGCTTCACTGGAACAATGCAGCAAGCAAAGCTCAACGCGAACTGGAGGAACAGCACCTCATTTTTCGACTAGGCACTTTACAGCTTTCCGGACTGAATATTGAGTTCAACAACTTTAGATCTTGAACTCCCTCCTCCATCCCCACCCCCTTTCCGTTTCTTCCTCCTCCCTTTTGTTTTTTCCAATAATTTGTATAGATTTTTCTTTTCTCACCGTTTTCCATTATTTTTAAATCTATACCTTTTATGCCATTTTAGTCTTATTTCACCCCACCCCCATTAGAGCTGTACCTTGTGTGTCCTGCCATCCATTCTTAATTAGCACATTCTTTTAGATAATATCACCACCTTCAACACCGCTTTGTTCTTTTGTTTGTGACATCTTTTGATTATTTGCTCCTATCACTGCTTGCTTGTCCCTACAACCACCCCTCCCCCTGCTTCCCCCCCCCCCCACCTTAAACCAGCTTATATTTCACCCCTCTCCTATTTTTACTTAGTTCTATTGAAGGGTCATGAGGACTCGAAACGTCAACCTTGTTCTTCTCTGCCGATGCTGCCAGACCTGCTGAGTTTTTCCAGATATTTCTGTTTTTGTTTGGATTTCCAGCATCCGCAGTTTTTTGTTTCTATAACTTTTATACAAAATGCCCCAAAGCACTTCACAACCAATTAATCAATCTTGAAGTGCAATCACTGTTGTAATGTAGGAAACAGGGCAACTAATTTGCCAACTGCAAGTTACCATAAACAGCCATGAGCTAAAAGACTAGATATCCCATTTTTGTGATGTTAATTGAGGGATAAATATTGGCCAGGGTACTAGAGACTGTTCTTCGAAATAGTGCCACCGGGTCTTTTACTTTCAACTGAGGGGGCAAATGGAGCCTCAGTTTAACATTTCACCAGAAAGACTACTGCTTCAGTGCAATGCTCCCTCAGTACTGTACAAGGGTATCAACCATGGATTCTGCGCTGGAGTCTCGGGAATGGCAGTTGATTCAATGAATATTGCGACTCAGAGACAAGTGTGCCCCAGATAAGCCATCTACTTGTTGGCTGAATCAACCAAATACAATTTCAATTTAAATATTTGCTAGCCTGGCAAGAAGGAGACCACAGAAGTGGAGGTGGATGGAATAATTGATCACAGGGTATGCTTGTGCCGAGGTTCAGACAACCAGATTAGCTGTCTATTTCTGCCAAAGCTGACATTAATTGTTACTTTGGGAGGGATAATTTTATTAATATACTCCAGAACTCTCATCTACACAGGGGAAAATTTGCAAATATCTGAGATGACAATATATTTTATTCAGTATGAAAACAGTAAGGAAAATAAATTAACTTTTTATGGGTACAGGCTTTGATTTCTCCAACTCTGGAGGTCCTGTGATCCAGATGGCATGACTCCTAATCCTGAGCCAGAAGGCTCCAGGTCCAATTGCCAGTTCAGGACCTGAAGGTGGCTACAGAAGGAATGTTCACAATGCATCCTGTTAGGTTGCTAATCAGCCTGTGAATCCTTCCAATGCTCCATACTATTCTCCAAGGAGAAAAGAATGTAAAGATACAAAAAACAAACTCCCCAACTTACATTCACCCAAATCAAGAAGAACCTACATTTATATAGCACCATTCGCACCCTCAGGACATCACCAAGAGCTTCACTGCTCATAAATTTGTTTTGAACCATAGTCATGATAGGCAATCAGAGTGGCTAATTGTGTAAAGGAAGGTGCAAAGAACAGAGATGAGATAAATGGCCAGATAATTTGTATTTTGTGGAGTTGGTTGATAGATAAATATTTAATCAGATGGATAGCAACTCCAAGAACACAACACTCCCTCAGTACTGCACTAAGGTGTTAACCTAGATTGCGTGCTCAAATCCTGTTTTGGAGGTTGACTCCTTCTGCTTCAGAGACTAAAGTGATGGCAAGCTAGCTAAAGTATCTTTAGTTTCATATAAATGTGGTATTTAAAAACAGTGTGAAATGCAATTAGACATGAAAGTCTTCCTCGTGCTGTCAGTCAGGGATAGAATTCATTGAATCAGATAATTGCCATTTGCACTGGGCAGATGATGCAGCTACCACCAGATGGCAGACTTTAGCTAAACTCTTGACAAAACAATACCAGGAATGAAAAGAAAGACTTGCATTTATACAGCGCTTCTCACAACCCTCAGTCATCTCAAAGCGCTTTACAGCCAATGAAATACTTTTGAAGTATAGTCACTGTTGTAATGTCAGAAACGCAGCAGCCAAATTGCACACAGCAAATTCCAAGAAGCAGCAAATGTGGTGATGACTAGTTTCATTTGTTGATTGAGGAATAAATATTGGCCAGGACACCGGGGAGGACTCCCCTTTTAGGTCCATCCAAGCAGGCAAACCGGGCCTCAGTTTAACAACTCATCCAAAAGACAGTATCTCTGACAACGCAACACTCCCTCAGTACTGCACTTGGGAGTGTCAGCTGTTATACTCAAGACCCAGAGTGGGATTTGAACCCAAATCCTCATGATGCAGAGGTGAGAGTGCTACCAACTGAGCCACAGCTCACATGCTCACACAGTTACTGGATGGGAGTCAAAATTACATTCCATCGTTTCATGCCCAGAGAACAAGACCACCTCCAGTTCACCGATTGTCAAATGTCAGCCACGGAAATACTAAGCTCGAAAGAACAGTCCACTTCAATGAGGCAGCAAAGAAGCCGCTGAAAGGACCACAAAGTAGTTTCCAATAATATGAAAGGGAGGCAAAAGGGGAGGGAGGAGGGACAGAATGGTGTCTTTGAGTTCTGCAGTTATTGGAAGGGAAATGTCCAAGGCGACCAAAGTGATGTGGGTATCTACTGGCTCCATAAAAATTAAGTTCTCACTTCCTGACCCCCAAGGTCAGCGCCGGAAGGCACAATCCTGATGTAGTTCCTGAGATCGAGGCATATGGAGTTTTGAGAGCACTTAATGTGGGAGCTGGCAGATCCCATTGTGAGCCGCAGTGACCACATCTGCAGCAAGTGTTGGTTGCTGGAGAAACTCCGGCTCAGAATTGATGAGCTGGAGTCCGAGCTCTGGACGCTGCGGCACATCTGGGAGGGAGAGAGTTTCAGGAGGTGGTCACACCCAGTAGATTAAGTACCTCAAATTTGGTCAGTGGTCAGGGTCAGCAGGGTGTGACTGCAAGTGAGGCAGGTAGAGGGATCCTTTGTTCAGGAACAGAGGAGCCTCAGCTCTTGACCTTGTCCAACAGGTACGAGGTACTTGCTCCCTGTGTGGATGAGGAAGAGGGCTGTAGGGACAGTGAGCCAGCTGACCACGGCACCGTGGCAGAGGAGGCCATTCAAGAGGGGGAGCAAAAAGACAAGTGGTAGTTGTAGGGTATTCTATAATTGAGGGAATTGATAGCTTCCTTTGTAAGCAGGATCGAGAGTCCTGCATGGTATGTCGCCTGCCTGGTGCCAGGATGAGGGACATCTCTGACCAGCTTGAAAGGATATTGGAGAGGGAGGGGGAGGATCCAGTTGTTGTGGTCCATATCAGAACAAATAACATAGGTAAGACTAGGAAAGAGGACCTGTTTGGGGATTATCAGGAATTAGGAACTAAATTAAAGAACAGGTCCTCAAGGGTTATAATATCTGGATTACTACCCAAGCCACGTGCAAATTGGAATAGGGACGTGAGAATAAGGGAAGTAAACATGTGGCTAAAGGAGTGGTGCAGGAAAGAGGGGTTCCATTTCGTGGGGCACTGGCATCAGTATTGGAACAGGAGGGATCTGTAACATTGGGACGGTCTCCACCTGAACCAATCTGGGACCAATGTTCTAGCGAAAAGGATAAATAGGGTGGTCAACAGCACTTTAAACTAGAAAGGGGGGGGCGGGGAGGGAAGGGTAAAACTCCAAGAAGCATGACTAATGGGAAACAAAGCAGCAGGTTAGTGTGTGGGGGGATGGATTCAACAACATGGAAAATTATGAAAAAACTGAAAAGAAAGGAGAGCCCAGGAGAGGCTATTAAAGTCTCCAGAACACAAAATAGGACAGAGTGTTTGGAAAGGGCTAGGAATCTAACTTCAAGCACATCAGATAAAGGGACGACAATGAGAAAGGGGGCGGGAAATACAGGACTAAAGGTGTTGTATCTGAATGCACGCAGTATACAAAATAAGGTAAATGAGCTTGTGGCACAGATTGAAATTGGTAGGTATGATGTGGGCATCACGGAGACATGGCTGCAAGGGGATCAGGACTGGGAGCTAAATATCCAAGGATATACATCCTATCGAAAAGATAGGCAGGTTGGCGGAGGGGGTGGGGTTGCTTTGTTAGTAAGAAATGAAATTAAATCGATAGCAAGAAATGACATAGGGTCAGATAATGTAGAAACTGCGGATGCTGGAAATCCAAAACAAAAATAAAAATAAAAATACCTGGAAAAACTCAGCAGGTCTGGCAGCATCTGCGGAGAGCAACACAGTTAACGTTTCGAGTCTGTATGACTCTTCAACAGAACCAAGTAAAAATAGAAAGGTGAAATATAAGCTGGTTTAAGGTGGGGGGGGGGGTGTAGAGCTGGATAGAGGGCCAGTGATAGGTGGAGATAGCCAAAAGATGTCATAGACAAAAGGACAAAGAGGTGTTGAAGGTGGTGATATTATCTAAGGAATGTGCTAATTAAGGGTAGAAAGCCACCAGGGCTATCTGTACCTTGCTTGTCCTACTTTCTACCCTTAATTAGCACATTCCTTAGATAATATCACCACCTTCAACACCTCTTTGTCCTTTTGTCTATGACATCTTTTGGCTATCTCCACCTATCACTGGCCCTCTATCCAGCTCTACCCACCACCCCCCTTAAACCAGTTTATATTTCACCTCTTTTCTATTTTTATTTGGTTCTGTTGAAGAGTCATACGGACTCGAAACGTTAACTGTGTTCCTCTCCGCAGATGCTGCCAGACCTGCTGAGTTTTTCCAGGTATTTTTAGAATCTGTGTGGGTAGAGTTGAGGAACCACAAAGGTTAAAAAAAAACATAATGGGAGTTATGTACAGGCCTCCGAACAGTAGTCAGGATGTGGGGCACAAGATACACAGGAGATAGAAAAGGCGTGTGAGAAAGGCAAGGTTACAGTGATCATGGGGGATTTCAATACACAGGTAGACTGGGAAAATCAGGTTGGTAGTGGATCCCAAGAAAAGGAATTTGTGGAATGTCTACGAGATGGCTTTTTGGAGCAGCTTGTGGTGGAGCCCACTAGGGAACAGGCAATTCTAGATTTAGTGATGTGTAATGAGGCAGATTTGATAAGGGAGCTTAAGGTGAAGGAACCCTTAGAAGGAAGTGACCATAATACGATAGAATTTACCCTGCAATTTGAGAGGAAAAAGCTGGAATCAGATGTAATGGTATTACAGTTCAATAAAGGCAACTACAGAGGCATGAGGGAGGAGCTGGCCAGAACTGACTGGGAGATGAGCCTAACAGGAAAGACAGAGGAACAGCAATGGCAGGAGTTTCTGGGAGTAATTTGGGAGACACAGCAAAAATTCATCCCTAGGAAGAAGAAGCTTACTAAAGGGAGGACGAGGCAACCATGGCTGACAAGGGAAGTCAGGGACAGCATAAAAGCTAAAGACAAAGCATAATGTGGCGAAGAGCAGTGGGAAACCAGGGGATGGGGAAGCCTACGAAGACCAACAGAGGACAACTAAAAAAGAAATAAGGAGGGAGAAGATTAAATATGAGGGTAAACTAGCCAGTAATATAAAAGAAGATTGCAAGAGTTTTTTTTAGATGTATAAAGGGTAAGAGAGAGGCAAAAGTGGACATTGGGCCGCTGGAAAATGATGCTGGAGAAGTAGTAGTGGGGAACAAAGAAATGGTGGAGGAACTGAGTACTTCACGGTGGAATGCACGAATAACATCCCCAAAGTTCAAGAGAGTCGGGGGACCAGAGGTGAGTATGGTGGCCATTACCAAGGAGAAGGTGCAAGGAGAACTGAAAAGTCTGAAGGTGGATAAATCACCTGGGCCAGATGGATTACACCCCAGAGTTCTGAAGGAGATAGCTGAAGACATAGTAGAGGCGTTAGTGATGATCTTTCAGGAATCACTGGAGTCAGGGAGGGTCCCAGAGGACTGGAAAATCACTTATGTAACCCCCCTGCTTAAGAAGGGAGTGAGGCAAAAGATGGGAAATTACAGGCCGATTAGCCTGACCTCAGTCATTGGTAAGATTTTAGAATCCGTTATTAAGGATGAGATTTCAGAATACTTGGAAGTGCTTGGTAAAATAGGGCAAAGTCAGCATGGTTTCATCAAGGGGAGGTCATGCCTGACAAATCTGTTAGAATTCTTTGAGGAGGTAATGAGCAGGTTAGACAAAGGAGAGCCAATGTATGTTATCTACTTGGACTTCCAGAAGGCTTTGACAAGTTGCCGCACAGGAGACTGCTCAGTAAGATAAGAGCCCATGGTGTTAGAGGCAAGGTATTAGCATGAATAGAAAATTGGCTGTCTGGCAGGAGGCAGAGAGTGGGGATAAGAGGGTCCTTCTCAGGATGGCGGCCGGTGACTAGTGGAGTTCTGCAGGGGTTAGTGTTGGGACCACAACTTTTCACTTTATACATTAATGATCTAGATGAAGGAACTGAGGGCATCCTGGCTAAGTTTGCAGATAATACAAGGATAGGTGGAGGGACAGGTAGTATTGAGGAGGTGGGGAGGCTGCAGAAAGATTTGGACAGGTTAGGAGAATGGGCAAAGAAGTGGCAGATGGAATACAACGTAGGGAAGTGTGAGGTCATGCACTTTGGTAGGAAGAATAGAGGCATAGACTATTTTCTAAATGGGGAGAGAATTCAGAAATCTGGAGTGCAAAGGGACTTGGGAGTCCTAGTCCAGGATTCTCTTAAGATTAACTTGTAGGTTGAGTCGGTGGTTAAGAAGCCAAATGCAATGTTGGCATTTATTTCGAAAGGACTAGAATATAAAAGCAGGGCTGAGGCTTTATAAGGCTCTGGTCAGACCACATTTAGAATATTGTGAGCAATTTTGGACCCCATCTCTCAGGAAGGATGTGCTGGCCCTGGAGAGGGTCCAGAGGAGGTTCATGAGAATGATCCCAAGAATGAAAGGCTTAACATATGAGGAACGTTTGAGGACTCTGGGTCTACACTCGATGGAGTTTAGAAGGATGAGGGGGATCTGATTAAAACTTACAGAATACTGAAAGGCCTGGATAGAGTGGACGTGGGGAAGATGTTTCCATTAGTAGGAGAGACTAGGACCCAAGGGCACAGCCTCAGAGTAAAGGGAAGACCTTTTAGAACAGAGATGAGGAGAAACTTCTTTAGCCAGAGAGTGGTGAATCTATGGAATTCATTGGCACAGAAGGCTGTGGAGGCCAGGTCATTGAGTGTACTTAAGACCAAGATAGATAGGTTCTTGATTGGTAAGGGGATCAAAGGTTACGGGGAGAAGGTGGGAGAATGGGGTTGAGAAACTTATCAGCCATGATTGAATGGCAGAGCAGACTCGATGGGCCAAATGGCCTAATTTCTGCTCCTATGTCTTACAGTCTAATTAATGAACGGTAGTGATGTGGGAGGCAGAGATATTTGGGAGAGATAGTAGACTCAGTGTTTAACTTGTCCATTCACTGCACAGCAAGTTTCTAAATCTAATGGTGCTGAGTTATATTATAGCCAGATTGGTACAGTGTATCTCCAATTGCGAAGCCTCTGATAGAGATCTTTAAGATGCTGAAAGGGTTTGATGGGGTAGGTGTAATGAAAATGTTTCCATTTGTGGGAAATTCCAAAACTAGAGGTCAGAATATAAGATAGTCAATAATAAACCCAATAGGGAATTCAAAAGAAACTTCTTTACCCAGAGAGTGGTGGGATGCATTTAAGGAGAAGCTGGATAATTACCTGAGGGAGAGAGGTTCGGAGGGGTATGCTGATAGTGTGAGATGAAATACGTTGGGAGGAGGCCAATGTGGAGCATAAATGCCGGCATGAACAGATGGGGCAAATGGGCTGTTTCTGTGCTGGATTGATAGGCAGAATCTTCCTAGCCCCTTGGAAGTTTTGGAAGCAGGGCGTTGGAGAAAGGATCAGAAAACCCCTTGGGCTTGGCCCCTCAATGCTGTCCCGTCTCCAGGGAAGTTTAGCAGGGGCAGGTTGCTACTCAGGGGAAAAGTCCACACTCTTACTTGAGTTTTCCTCTGAGGTGTAAAGTGTTTGAAAGTGACTGTACACTATCACTGTACACATTTGAAGTGATTCTATGCTCCCAATGGGGAATCAACATAACTGAGTTTGCTGCAGGAGCAGAAAGCCTTTTCCTCCCACCTGCCTGGACTATTTCCTTTCCTGGCAGAAAAACGGAGGAGTACTGCCAGCAAAATACTGAAATGTAGCTTCTACCTTCACAATTAAGCAGAAGATCTGTAGTATTGAAATTTAACCATAAGCTGTGCGGTTGTAGGGTGGGGGATGTTGGGGAAAGTTGGTAAGAGATTTGTTTAAACGTGAGTTCAAGTAGAACAAATAACTGGTAGGCCTCAGGGGTCATGTTGATAAATACCATAAGATTTGGATGGATTAGAGCTGGAGAGGATCTGTTGGTGGGGGTTCCTCTTCGGAGGAGGGGGATCGGAAAATTGGCACTTCCATCAAGCAAGGCTCATTGCTGCAGACTGGGGGTTTCCTTGGAGTCCACTCCACAGGCACAGACTTTCCCTGCCTCTGCACTTACCTGAAACCCATGACACCTCCAACATTTTCCAGCTCTGACAAAAGGCCCTTGACCTGAAACGATGACTCTTTTTCTCCGTCCAATGCCTGAATATTGCCGAATATTTCCAGCATTTTCTGTTTTTATTTGAGGTAAAAACTTGGCTTCTTGCCTCCTACAGCCCCACCTCCAACCTCCTGCCATTGGTCACTGATCCTAATGGTGCACTGCCTGTCCCAGCCAATGGAAAAGCAAAACCAACCATTTCCCAATTGGAAGATTCTCAACTGGACAGCTCTCCACAGTGTCTTGGAGATTAATTACAAACTCCCGGAAACTCCAGGCCAATCCTTGAAAGTGTTGGCAACCCAAGAGATGTACTCCAAAGTTACAACGCAGTTAATTTTGGAGCTGGAGCCAGTATTTGCTTGGCCCAATGCACCAGATCCACTTGCTGTCAGAGTACTTGTGAACACAAGTCTGTTTGTATCAGAATAAATGAGCGGGTTTCTGACTTCTGGTTCAATGGCAGGTTTCTTTTTCCTGAAATTATTCTAAAAGTCAAACTAAAGTTTACGAGCTTTGCATAACTGGTTTCACTGTAAGCTGTCCAGTGTAAATGTATTTTTGGCAGTTTTCTATTCTGAGGGTCAGGTGATCGATTTGGAAAGGATGGGGTAGAGAGATGGTTGGAGTTTGTAATTCAATCTAGGAGGGCTGGATCTCTGCACAGTGGGTGGGTCTTGCACCGATTTAATTAGGGTATAAAAACAATGTGCTGAAATTAAAAGGAGGTCCAAGAATATGAAAATGAAGTGGGGAAGGAGTGGCACTGACTGCTCATACAAGCCAAACTGTTGCAAGAGAAAACATTTGGAGAGGAAAAAGACCGAGAGTTGCTGTTCCCCCCACAGTGCCTGTTCCATGAGTTGGCACGTTGGCTATAAGCATCAAACTGTGGGGTGCTTAGCGTAACCAGGAGTGTGCACAGTGTCTGCAAAAGATTGGATTTCTGACTGTTTTGAAACCGCAGCTGAAGTAGGTCATGAAGTGTCCTGGAATTTTAAAGCCGTACTATAGTAAGCGTTTGCTTTGCAGTCTTATGAGCAGTGCAGTATGATTTATTCGCACCAGCTTTTTTATGCAGCGTATAAATCATCTTCTTTTTCCCTCTTTTAAAATGTATTTTTCTGCTTTCCTTTAAAACTCTCCTCCCTCCCTTAACCTCCCTCCCTCCCGGCCTTCTTCCATCAAGGTCTTTGCCAAGAGATAACTAGAGAGAGTGTGTCCAGGCTGCTGTTTCTCGTAGCCACCAGCTCAACGATCGGTCCTGCGTCTCCTACCGGCAGTGTGAGCATGCCAAGCAGGAATCACCGACTATATTGCCTGTTGGAGTCACGTCGCTCAAGAAGGTGTCACTTCTGTTGAGCCCTTTCTTCAAAAATTAGTCACTGTCTGATGAGGACTCAACTCTGAGAGACATCACCCGAAGGCGTTAAGCCCCAGTTGCACCACGCTCAGCGCCAGTGATATAAGGCAAGGAAAAAAAAAAATCCATATCCTAACTGGAGGGGCTGGACTGGCCTCTGCCAAAGTGATGTACCTTGAATCATGTGTGAATTGAATCTAACGACCCGAATGATTAAGTTTCATTAGAGCTGCTGTTACACATGCTAATAACTACTCGGCTTTTCTCTAAGGCAATTTATTGAGTTTTTACAAGATGGAACAATTGCGTAAAGAATAATGGATATTTGGGAATGCTTGCCAACTAGTAATTTAATCAAAAAGCTAAAGTAGTGTTGGAAGCTTCTAGAAGGATAGCAGAGATTTGATTAATCTCTCCAGGGTATCTGTTTTTAATATCTTCCAGTATTAAGTTTAAGTTTTATTCATATTCAAGACACTGACCCTAGTTAGTAATTGAAGCCTCACACAGTATCGATATGTTGACACTGATTGACTAACTACAGTGGTTTAGTTCCTCATTATGAGTGATCCTTTTAGTGCCTGTGAAGCACAGGAAACAGCATGGATTATATAGTTTGTTAAAATTCAGCTACTCAACTGCAGATTCAATCATGGATTTCAAAAGAGAATTGGATAATTATCTGAGCAGAAAAAAATTGCAGGGCTGTGGTGAAAAGGCAGGGGAGTGGGACTAGCTAAGAGCCGGCATAGACACAAAGGGCCAAATGGCCTCCTTCTGTGCTGTATCCATTCCATGATTCAATGGAGAGGGTGTAAAGAAGATTTACAAAGATGATACCAGAAATGTGTGGGTATACACATATCAGGAAACGGTTGACAGGCTGGGTTTCTTTTCTCTTGAGAAAAGAAGGCTGATCGATGACCTAATAGAGGCCTTTGAAATTACAAAAGGTTTTGCTTGAGTGGATACAGAGAGAATGTTTCCTCTTGAAAGGGAAGAGCATAACTAGAGGCCATCAATAGAACGTAATCACCAAGAAATCCAATAGGTAATTCAGAAAAAGCTTCTTCATTCAAAGAGTGGTGAGAATGTGGAACTTGCTACCACAGGGAGTGGTTGTTACGAATAGTATAGATGCATTTAAGGAGAAGCTAGACAAGCATATGAGGGAGAAGAGAATAAAGTGTTATAGATTTAGATGAGAAATGATGGGAGGAGGCTTGAGTGGACATGGACTGGTTGGGCCAAATATCCTGTTTCTCTGCTGTATATCCTGCATAACCTATGCAATTCTATTTGATCAAATTGTTTTAGATCCTTGTACCATTGCAAATTATATAACTTTATAATGTTTAGCTAGTATAACTGACAGAGCAGAACCAGTTTAGATCGAGGTCAAAATAATAGTGAAACAGCACAGGCTGTTTATTTTTTTTACCCATTCCATGGGGCTGAAGAGGGGAAAGCATGATTTCTATTTGAAGGAACCAGGAATTTGAGATTACATTGGGATTTCAACAACTTGCACTGTCTCATTAAGTGGGGAAGGAGATCCAAGGTTGGATCTTCTGCCCAACCCCTCCCTCCCTCCACCACCACCCCCATGTCAAGGATGCATGCCTGAGGAAGTTCCCAAACTTCCCTGAGAATTCCTTCCCTGACATTCTTTAAAAGGCCTCACTGGAGAAGCTAGGCCATTAGGGAGATGGCAGGAAGCACTTTTTAAAAATTATTTATTCATGGGATGTTAGCATCACTGCCTAGGCCAACATTTGTTACCCAACCCTAATTGCCCTTTAGAAGGTGGTGGTGAGCTGCCTTCTCAAACCGCTGCAGTCCATCTGGTGTAGGTACACCCACAGTGCTATTAGGAAGGGAGTTCCAGGATTTTGATTCAGCAACAGTAAAGGAATGGCAATATATTTCAAAGTCAGGATGGTGTGCAACATTAGAGGGGAACTTGCAGGTGGTTGTGTTCCCATGTGCCTGCTGCCCTTGTCCTTCTAAGTGGGACAGGTCACAGATTTGGGAGGTGCTGTCAAGTTGTTGCAGTGCATCTTGTAGATGGTACACACTGTTGCCAATGTGCATCGGTGGTCGAAGCAGTGAATGTTTAAGTTTATGGATGGGATGACAATCAAGCGGGTTGCTTTGTCCTGGCTGCTGTCGAGCTTCTTGAGTATTTTTGGAGTTGCACTCATCCAAGCAAGTGGAGAGTATTCCTTCACACTGTTGACTTGTGCCTTGTAGCTGTTGGACAGGTTTTTGGGAGTCAAGTGAGTTATGCTCTGCAGAATTCTCAGCCTCTCATCTGCTCTTGTAGCCACAATATTTATATGGCTGGTCCAGTTCAGTTTCTGGTCCATGGTAACATCCAGGATGTTGATGGTGCAGGATTCAGCGACAGTAATGTTGTTAAATGTCAAGGGGAGGTGGATAGATCCTCTCTAGCTGGAGATGGTCATTGCCTGACACTTATGTAGCGCCAATGTTTCTTGCCAATTTTCAACCCAAGCCTGAATGTTGTCTCGGTCTTGCATGTGCGCACAGACATCTTCAGTATCTGAGGAATTGCAATCTGGATTGATCACTGGACAATTGCAAGCGAACAGACCCCACGTTTGACCTTATAATGCAGGGACAGTCATTTATAAAGCAGCTGAAGATGGTCAGACCACACAAAGGGTAGTGAAAATCTGAAACTGTCTGCCTCAAAAAGTGGTTGCTGCTAGATAAATTTAAAAATTCAAAACTGAGTTCAATAGATTTTTGTTAGGTAATGCTAATAAGGGATATGGTGAAAATTGAGTTAAGATACAGATCAGTTATGTCTAGTTAGAATGGTGGGAGGCTTGAGGGGGCTGAAGGACCTACTGCAGTTTTTATGCTCCTACACTGGGACAATCAATGGGTCCCAGCTTAAGGCCTTTAAAAAATGGGCTTAATTGAACATACCATCCACTGTAAACCAAGAGTGCAACCAAGTACCCTGATATGAGGTATTCATGAGGTAGGTTAGGTACCATATCCTACAGTGGTCCCATCATATGTCCCAGTTCCTCTATATGGACAACACCACTCATGGATTGATCACTCTGGTTGGCAGTGATAAAGAGAGTCAATATTGAAGTACACTTTGGGAACTCAAGGCTGGGCAACATCCAGAGATAACCAGATGAGGAGTCCTTCAGCCATTCCCATTGATTCCCAAATTGCTTCTGTCGCTTGACTTTCAGCTCTTTACAGAGGCCATTGAGAAATCATCAGCTAGAGCATCTTCTGTTAGTACTGACCCTGTTCAAATGTCAGCATGAACATCATAGCTATAACACACATTGCAACAGGCCCTGTGTGTGATCAGTGTGACCTTTTTCCCTGCTTAATCCCTGTGAGCAACATCAGAATATCATTGAAGATTCCATATTTCTCTGACCGGAGAATATGTTTGCACTATCTTCGGGATCTTGATAGTCAGGAGTCCTTTAATTATAGTGCATTAACTGGAGCATTCCAATGCATTTCGTCTCATCCTCAACTACTCCAAGGGCCAGATCTCTCACATTACATTGATAACCTCTGTCCCCATTGTGGTATCCAGCTCTGGTTCTGAATTTCATCCTGCTGACTTCTCTGGCCATGAATTGTGGTCAGGATTCAACCATCAGCAAAGAGAATAACGATACCACCTGCATCCACCGCATTGCACTGGCATTTATCCTGCACATCACAGATGAGCAATGCCATGGAAGATCTGTTAGTGTACTCTAAACTTACCTTTCAATAATTCCGATTTATGTCCTTGGGTTGCACATCCTTGGTGCATCTTGATGCAACAATCTGGAATTATCTTAAGTGTAGCATTGTATACAAATGTTAATATACTTTTTACAGAGTGGTGAGAAGGTGGAACCTGCTACCAATAGAGTCACAGGTGGGATGTTCCAGCTGCGTCATGGCGAGACCCGCTGCTGGAGATTTGGCAGCCCAGCCAAAATTCCATTGACGTTTGGCAGGACCGGGTTACCTCAGCGGTGGGCGGAGCCGTAAAATCCAGCCCACAGAGTCACTATGGCACAGAAAGAGGTCATTCGGCCCATCGATTCTACGCAGGCTCTCTGTAAAGCAATCCAGTCAGTCCCTTTCTCCCGCGGTATCCTTGTAGCCCTGTAAGTTCACTTCCCTCAAGTGCCTGTCCAGTTTTCTTTAGAAATCATTCGATGTCTCCAATTCCACCATCCTCAGTCCGCATGCATGACCCAGACCTCCCTGTCGCTTGCCATTTCAACACACCACCCTGCTCTCATGCCCACATGTCCGTCCTTGGCCTGCTGCATTGTTCCAGTGATGCTCAACGCAAACTGGAGGGACAGCACCTCATCTTCCGACTCGGCACTTTAAAGTCTTCCGGACTGAATATTGAGTTCAACAATTTCAGATCATGAACTCTCTCCTCCGTCCCCACCCCCTTTCCGATCCCCCTTTTTCCAATAATTTATAATATTTTTACAACTATATTTTTTTCTTTTCCCTCCTATTTTTAAATTTGTTTTGATCTATTGTTTCATCTCCATCTTTTAGCCCATTTCGATCCCTTCCCCCCACCCCACCCACACTAGGGCCATCTGCCACTTGCTTGCTTCCTTTAATGTCCCCATTAGCACATTCTTTAGATAATATCACCACCATCAACACCCATTTTTCCTTTTGTCTATGACATCTTTGGCAGTCTGTTCTTGGCCTCCACCTATCAATGGCCCCCTATCAAGATTTCCTGTCTCACTCCCTTCCACCAGCTTATATTTCATCTCATTTCTATATGTCTTAGTTCTGATGAAGGGTCATACAGACTCAAAATGCCAACTGTGTCTGTCTCTGCAGATGCTGTCAGACCTGCTGAGTTTTTCCAGGTATTTTTGTTTTTGTGTTAGAGAATTTCAGAATATTGGCTTAGCAATGGAGAAGGAATGGTGAGACATGATCAAGTCAAGTGTCTATTTTTTACTCATTCACGGGATGAGGGCTTCGCTGGCTGGGCCAGCATTTATTGCTCATCCCTATTTGCCCTTGAGAAGGTGGTGGTGAGCTGCCTTCTTGAACCACTGCAGTCCATGTGGTGTAGGTACACCCATAGTGCTGTTAAGAAGGGAGTTCCAGGATTTTGACCCAGCGACAGTGAAGGAACGCCAATATATTTCCAAGTCAGTATGGTGAGTGACTTGGAGGGAACTTCCAGGTGGTGGTGTTCCCACCTATCTGCTACCCTTGTCCTTCTAGATGTTAATGGTAGTAGGTTTGGAAGGTGCTGTTGAAAGAGTCTTGGTGAATTTCTGCAGTGCATCTTGTAGTTGGTACACACTGCAGCTACTGTGCGTTGGTGGTGGAGGGAGTGAATGTTTGTGGCTGTGGTGCCAATCAAGCAGGCTGCTTTGTCCTGGATGGTGTCAAATTTCTTGAGTGTTGTTGGAGCTGCACTCATCCAGGCAAGTGGGGCATATTCCATCACACTCCTGACTTGTGCCTTGTAGATGGTGGACAGGCTTTGGGGAGTCAGGAGGTGAGTTACTTGTCGCAGTACTCCTAGCTTCTGATTTGCTATTGTGGTTACAGTATTTATATGGCTAGTCCAGTTCAATTTCTGGTCAATGATAACCCCCAGGATGTTGATAGTGGGGGATTCAGTGATGATAATGCCATTGAACATCAATGGGTAATGGTTGGATTCTCTCTTGTTGGAGAAGGTCATTGCCTGACACTTGTGCGGCACGAATGTTACTTGCCACTTGTCAGCCCAAGCCTGGATATTGTCCTGGTCTTGTTGCATTTGTACATGGACTGTTTCAGTATCGGAGGAGTCGCAAATGGTGCTGAACATTGTGCAATCATCAGCGAACATCCCCACTTCTGACCTTATAATGGAAGGAAGGTCATTGATGAAGCAGCTGAAGATGGTTGGGCCGAGGGCACTACCCTGAGAAGCTCCTAGAGTGATGTCCTGGAGCTGAGATGACTGACCGCTAAAAACCACAACCATTTTCCTTTGTGCTGGGTATGACTCCAATCAGTGGAGAGTTTCCCCCTGATTCACACTGACTGCTGTTTTGCTAGGGCTCCTTGATGCCACACTCAGTCAAATGCTGCCTTGATGTTAAGGGCAGTCACTATCACCTCACCTTGGGAGTTCAGCTCTTTTGTCAATGTTTGAACCAAGGCTGTAATGAGGTCAGGAGCTGAATGGCCCTGGTGGAACCCAAACTGGCCATCAGTGAGCAGGTTATTGCTAAATAAGTGCCACTTGCTTAGTGGGTCTTTTCCCTTTAATTAAGAGCATTGGAATATTTTTGACTTTTGTGAGACAAGGCAAGAAAAATGTCAGGAATTTCTAGAGAAATCCATACACTTCCCATATGACATTCCTGCCAAATGTGAGGGAGGTTGGTAGACATGAATATCTAGGGTTCTTGTGTGCAGAACATTTGGTTTAAATCAGTATGACAGAGTGTGAATGAGCTTCCCCAGACCCTTCACACTGTTTAGATTTTTTGCATAGTTGTTAGTGATGTTAATACTACCCAGTGAGACTGCAGATTCCTTTTTTTTTGCCCAGAAGGGATACAAGGAACCTCTCTCGAGCTGTGCACACTCACCTGAAAATGATAGTTCGCTTTGTAGTCGGGTTCACCTAGTGAAAGACTAGAAATTCACCTCAGCTGGTGGCACAAAACAGGTGACAGTGAATCAGCAGCCTGTTTTAAGCCCTGCCTAACTACCTATTTCATCAATCGATCGGTTGTCGGCTATTTTGCACTGCCGACCAATCCAAATCTATACCCAGAAAGGTCTTGCTAAAACTAAGGGCAGAGTACTATTACTCAACATTTTAAGCTGAAAATTAGTTGTCTTATGGACAGGAGGGAGTTAATTTAAACAACACTAATATGTTCTCTCACCACCCTTCTGTAAACAGAAAGGTGTTTTGATTTGTTTTCCTCTTTATAAGCAGTAGTATATTTCCCAACCCCTCAGTTTTGGTGTGACCCAATTTTCTATTAATAACCACACAGCAAACTCGAGATAGGATGAACTCAAAGGATTAGTTTATTTGCACAGACTCAAGATGCAGGAGGAGGGTAGCAATGTTGCCTCCTTTGCCTTCATACAGTAAAAGGGGGTAGAAATAGTCATCTGGTAGTACAAAACTTGAGTATTGCCAAAAGAAGAGACATGTCAAAGCTTTTCATCTTGCATTCCTCAGGATACTTCAGAAGAATACCAACGTAAGGGGAAAACAAGAATTTACACTGTATGTGAAATGAGTACTGAGTGGTTGGCAAGCTTCAACATGTCTCTTTTCTCACGGATAGAAAGAAAGATTTACTGTGCAGATACCACAGAGAAAAGAAATATTGTTTCATGTGGGTTCCAGACTCCAGAATTAAAGTCCAATAAGGTATTTCTTCACGGAGGTCAGCGGGTTGAAAACCGGTGCTGGATAATTCACTTTCCCTGTGATATTGACTTAGCATGATGAGATAGGCACACAGGGAAGAATCCATCTTGTAGGTGATGATACTGAGTTTCTAGCAGAAGCAGCATAAATGGGGCCAAGTGTTCAACCTGGACAGGGCTCTATTTCTGTGAGGCTGCTACTGGATGGTAAATCACAGACTAAGCCTTTGCAGTTCAGCAAGGCAACATTACCGGTTCCAAGAGCCAGAGGCCCATGTCACATGGTTTGACAAAGGACGTGTATCCCTTGTCTAGGTCTCCAACATTGTTAAATATCTCAACCATTAAGAATTGAAAGGAAGGTTGCAGGGCCCTTTGTCTTAGCAAATGAGCAAACCCCTGTTGGCCAGTCTGGGTTAGGAAATGCTCATGGACTTTGTATAGCTCTCTTTGAGTTTGATCTGTGCAGCCAACAGAAGGTCATTAGTGGCTGTTCAGGGATAACGAAAGTGAGTTTCCCCAATAATGCCAGGTAGTTTCTTTTGTTCGGGCTGACAGACTGACATAGATTCAGCCATTTGAGGTCTTTGTACAGTTTTAAATTTTTGGAGATAGCAATGACCATATCTCTATATATTTTATATAAAAAAATACAGCATGAGGTCTTAGTCCTTCACAGTTGAAAGATCTAGTTTACCACTTTAGTATAATTGGGGCTTTATGCATCACATTGAATTTGACTGGGTTAAAGAGAAATCTAATCCCCAGTACTGTTAAAGGATTAAAATAGTACAGGCAGAATCACAGTTTCTTATTCTGTAGACTAATAATTGGGCACAGGCTTTTTTCCAAGGCAACACTGTCAAGGGGGCATAATCTGATGAAACCATGAAGTGTAAGAGCAAAGTGCAACTGGTTTGTGTGATAATCAGAACCCCAAGGGGTATAAATTTGTTTTGGGCTGAAGTCAATGGAAGAGAAACTCAGCTGGTGTGCTTAACCAAACTGCCAATTTGCCATCACCTATCTGCTGCTACCAGTACATCCCCCCCACCCCACCCCACCAAAGCAAATCTGTCCTCCCAAAATTGTACTGCAACCATCCTAAAGGAAACAACTTGCATTTATACAGTGCCTTGCACTACCTGAGGACATCCTATTGCACTTTACAGCCAATGGAGCAAATGTAGTCCCTTTTGTAATGTACATGGCCTGCAGCATCGTACAAGAAGGTGGCCCATCACCACCTTCTCAGGGCAACCAGGGTTAGAAATAAATGCTGATCTTGCCAATGATACTCATACATCCAAAGAATGATTTAAGCATGACACTCAGTGACACTTGCATCCCAAAGAATGTTTGCGACTTTTTTGAGCTGAATATTTTCATTATTGTATCGCTATAGGAGGTGAATTCTTTTGGGATTATTTTTTGGGATAAATACTCACTGAATCCTTCGAACAAATACAAGATGTCAAAATGATGTAACCTATTCATGCAAGATCTGTCAAAACAGCATTTTCAGGGCATTCGTCATGATTTGGTATTACAAACTAGAATGACTGCAGCACACAGCTCTCCACAGGCAGGGAATCATCAGTGATGACATTGGGAAGAGGCTTTATCTCTGTAACCTGCTGAAGATTAGAACCCACAGTGTGTACTGCACAGGTCTGAGCCTTCTAAACTCAGGTGCTCAGTCATTTGGAACTACAGTTCGATTGAACAGTCATGCTTAGCCATCAATGCAGAGTGCTTGTTACATCCTACAATATCTGGAGAAAACATCATTGCTAAAGTGGCATCTCCTTTTAAATGCCGGCCTTGTGAAATCTGGACCTCATCTAAAGAACAATGTTAACTGGATCTCCCATGGCAGGATAATGCTTCTCCAGTGCTTCAGTGTCTCCTTTCATTAATGATCGTCTCCTAGTCTCTGCTCATTTCTTTGGCACAGCAGGGAGATCAACAACTCAGCATAATGGGGATTGGATTTGCCTCTTCATTCTCTGCACAACTGTGCCACACCTGATCTCCCGATCAATGAACCTTCCTACTCTATACGAATATAGCCTGCAAGACAGAGCTGGACCAGATCCTGCTTGGAGCTGGAGATCACATCATACAAGAAGTAGGTATCAAATAATATGACATAGTCTCTGTAGTCTCCTGGACTATTCTCGATTATCCAGCAGGATTGGAGAGATATTTCAGGGTTTGTTTTTCTCTAACTGGCATTGGGTTTTTGACCTGTTTTTCCTGCTCTGCCAGGAGAATACAGAGCACCAAGGGTGTACTGGGTCTCTTGACATGATGATAGATCATTACAAATCTATGGGACAGGCTAGGTGAACTAGCTTGGCTTTTCCTGCTCAACATTTTGTCCATATTGATCATCTGTTTTACCAGAGTGCATCTTTCGCTGGGAACTGAGTCTTCTGGATGGATACAGTTTCCTTCTTTGAGATAATTAGCCAAATATAAGACTGCTTGATGGATTATAGAAAGCATTGACAAAAAGATTATGGCCTTGTCCATCCCTCCTGACCATCAAGAACCCATGTGGCCCACCTAGAACTAAACTGAATGAAGATATAAGTAGCTAATTAATAATCCATATCTCAAAATCATCTTCTAGATCTTGCAAAAGCTTGGCACTGTTTTTGATGGAGTTCAGGGAAAGCATCACACAGTTGCTTCCTACATATAATCTCTGCTTCTCCCTTCCAATAGTCCATACATTGGAGAAAGTGAATAATGATAACAGTCGGCAAGCGGTTGGACAGAGATAGATTACCATAGTTGGTGCATCCTTCCCAACTCTAGGCCATCACAATGAATGTTTTGGCACATTAGCAGAGTAAAAGAACTGATGTGGGTTAGTCCTTGGCAGGGTTACGATACTTACATATTTTCCTTCTACAGCATATTGTCAAGCTGTTGGTCTTTCTTTGCCATACAGCAGTTATGTTCCTGACGTCCACATTTTTCTTGATTGATTTTGTTTTTCACCATTCTCATTGAACTGGTGGATAAATGCCATTAATTTGTAAGTGACAGCTGTCAAGGTTTGCTGCAGTTTGTCATCGTCCTCATAATCTGTCATATTGTCTCATACCCTGGCACTGGGCTGTTATTTTTGTCAGGTCTGTTCCTTTTAATCAGCTGTTCTTATTCTATGTCATGGAGGGGGTTGTGGTAGTGCGAATAATCAGGTCTCCAGAGCGCAGAAGTTTTGAGTAGTCTAAAGTATACTTTTAAAACTTGAGCTCATGTTTAATCCTCCTCTTAGTAGCACCCCTGCCTCTGGGCTAGAAGCTCTGGGTTCAAGTCCCACTCCAGGGTCACATAAGGAGCATTCATGACATGGTTCAAACAGATTGAAAATCTGCCTACTAATCCTTCTAACTATTCCCCAAAACAAACAAACATTCCCTCTCAGATCAGACACTGTGAAAATCTGATTGATTATATAATGTAACCGCTTCATCCCATAAATGATTAGCTGACCTTGAGACATGGGGAAAAGCAAACAGAGTTTACTTGAAGATGCCTGAGCCAACACTGGAAGTATTCTAACAGTATCTGTTAATAACAGGTTATGAAGACTGCAATAGAGAACACTTGAAGTGTATCTAGTGAAAAAATCTGTCGCCAGTTGATGGATACAAGCAGCAGGTTTGGAACTGGGCCTTTGTGAGCAAGATGCGTCACTTATTGCAACAACTGGCCTGCAAAGTCCCAGTTTTAAGCTTGCACTATCTGTCCCCTCTCCAGAAGTCATCTGAATTTCACATGATTAACTGGATCATGCAATAATTTCTTCTACTGGTAACAAGATTGTGTGTTGCATGAAATTGAAAAAAAAAGAACTTTTACTAAGTCACAGTAGTAGATTGTTAACTTACTGTCTCAAACTGTGGAATCCATCACTTACTTGTTTCTTAATGTCATATGAATGCAATTTTATAAGATTACGTGTCTAGTCATCCGAATTTGAAAGCACTGCAGAAACCAATGAAAGAATGTACATTTTTAGTAACTTCCACACAATCATGGTATTGCAAAGCCAACAAAGTATTTATAAAGTTCAGTCACTGTTGCAATGTCAGCAAATATGTACACAGCAAGATCCAAGCAACAAAAAAATGACTTAGAAGACCAGTTAAATTGTTTTAATGATATTGAATGAGGCATAAGATTTGGCCAGAACATCAGGAGAACTCAGGAACTTTGTTCAATTGCACTCTGTGATCATTTACGTCCACTTGAGAGGGCAGACTCATCCTTAGCTTTGCATCTCTTCCAAAAGATGTCATCCCTGACAGTGCAGAACTCCTTCTGTGCTGCACTGAAGTGCCAACGTGGATTAAGTGCTCAGGTCTCTGGGGTGGACCATCTTACCAAGAGGTTAGAGTGCTATCACTCAACCAAGCTGACAGTTCAATGATATGTAAACTGGAATAACAGGAGAATGGAAAATGCAACACATATTTCATCAATGACCTTCCTTCCATAAGGTCAGAAGAGGGAATGTTCACTGATGATTGCACAATATTCTGTACCATTCGCGACATCTCAGATACTGAAGCAGTCCACGTGCAAATGCAGCAAGGCCTGGACAATATCCAGGCTTGGGCTGACAGTGGTAAGTAACATTCGTGCCACACAAGTGCCAGGCAATGACCATCTCCAACAAGAGGGGATCTAACCATCATCCCTTGACATTCAATGGCATTACCATCACTGAATCCCCCCACTATCAACATCCTGGGGGTTACCATTGACCAGAAACTGAACTGGACTAGCCATTTAAATACTGTGGCTACAAGAGCAGGTCAGAGGCTAGGAATCCTGCGATGAGTAACTCACCTCCTGACTCCCCAAAGCCTGTCCACCGTCTACAAGGCACAAGTCAGGGGTGTGATAGAATACTCTCCACTTGCCTAGATAAGTGCAGCTCCTACGACACTCAAGAAGCTCGACACCATCCAGGACAAAGCAGCCCACTTGGCTGGTATCCCATCCACAAACATTCACTCTGTCCATCATGACGCACAGTAGCAGCACTGTGTACCATCTACAAGATGCACTGCAGGAACTTACCAAGGCCCCATAGACAGCATTTCCAAGCCCACAGCCACTACCATTCAGAAGGACAAGGGCAGCAGATGCATGGGAACACCACCACCTGGAAGTTTGCCTCTAAGTCACTAACCATCCTGACTTTGAAACTATATTGCAGTTCCTTCACTGTCACTGGGTCAAAATCCTGGAACTCCCTTCCTAACAGCACTGTGGGTGTACCTATGCCACTTGGACTTCAGCAGTTCAAGAAGGCAGTTCACCACTATCTTCTCAAGGATAATTAGGGAAGGGCAATAAATGCTGCCCTAGCCAGTGATGTCCACATCCCTCGAAGGAATAAATACATAAAACTTTTAAAATGTGAAGTTTTTAAGTGTTTTATTGTAACTGAATGGTCTTGTAATCACATCAGCAAACTGTATGTTTGCAAATTGAAGATGTCATCTCTCTCTCTTGGGATGGAACCTCACTAGCCTGAAATAAGGCCACCTGTATCAGAGGGACACTGTAGGGGGTTTGAGGAGACTGGTGGTTTGCAGTCTCAGCAAATAGAGATTCAAAAAAGGGCGCATCCCTTTTAGCTACTGGACGCTCAAACCTTCCAATACTTTATGACTGACCCAATTAATGCATGGTCCAAGCGTTCAAAAATGCCAACTGACCACTTTAAATGACAGTCAATGAGGTCATCAAGTAATAACTGCCGACACCTGATGATTACATTTTCTGAGGTATTGCTGTTTGGTTCTTGTTCATTGGAAATCTGGTGATAGCATTACATTCAGGTAGGAGTGAACAGTGCTGTCGGACATCAATACATTCCTGAACAATGAACTGGGTTGTTCACTGTCTGCACTTATCAGAGAAAATCAAAAAAAAATTGCCATAATTTTTAATGCCTCCATGATTTGTCTTGCAAGTTCTTCACAGCAGATTTAAATAAGGTTGACAAAGAAAAGCTGATAGTACAAGGACTAGGTGACACAGATTTAAGGCTTTGGGCAAGAGATGCTCGGGGAATCTGCCTGCTGACTCATTACGGATTGGCGAACTCGGCTGGTAAAAAAGCACTTTTATCCTGTCAGCCTGGGCTAAATTTGAACCTGAGGTGAGAGGTAATCTGCCTGCTGACTCATTTACTGATTACACTGGAGAGGGTGCAGATGCTGCTTGGGTTGTTTTCCTTAGAGCAGAGAAGGCTGAGGGGGAACCTGATGGAGGTATTCAAAATTATGAGGGGCATAGATAGGGTAGATAGGAAGAAACTTGTCCCCTTAGCAGAAGTGTCAATTACCAGGGGGCATAGATTTAAGGTAAGGGGCAGGAAGTTTAGAGGGGATTTGAGGAATTTTTTTTTCACCCAGAGGGTGGTTGGAATCTGGAACACACTGCCTGCGGGGGTAGTAGAGGCAGTAACCCTCACAACATTTAAGAAGTATTTAGATGAGCACTTGAAATGCCATAGCATACAGGGCTACGGGCCCAGTGCTGGAAAATGGGATTAGAATGGATAGGCGCTTGATGGCTGGCACGGACACAATGGGCCAATGGGCCTGTTTCTGTGCTGTATAACTCTATGACTATGACTATGAATCTATGACTATGAATGTGAGGAAGAGCTTCATTACACACAGAGAATGGCGTGGAACACTCTACCTATGAGATTTGTGGAAATGGAGATGATCAATGATTTCAAAGCAAAATTGGATGGGCACCTGATGAAAATAAATTTGCAGGATTACGAGGATGGGCTTTGGGTGTAATAGGACTAATTGGATTGCTCTGCATAATGACTCTATGGCTCTACGAGTGTCAAGGAAATTAATCTTTAATTCCAGTACAATCCTGGCGTATTGCAGGGGAACCTTAAAGCCTGACGTGTTTCCTGTAGTGTTTCACCCCCAGCAAGGCTCAGTAATTGGCCCTATAGTTTTTACATTATCAGCCAACGATAATGATGGTCAATGACAGTACTCACTCCTCCCTGAAAATAATCACCCACAAAAATTGTGATTAACAGCCACCAAAAAAACACAGGATATCATAGGTTCTAACCTCCAGCTAGGCCACACTCCCAATCGTCAGAATTTTTCACTCAGCTCAACTTTCTTCAGCACTCCATGTAAGTAGATGTATAAAGGAGATATTTGTGGTCACACATGAAAATTGAATTCAATCCATTTCTTAGTTGCATTTTTTTGTGCGTGCCAACTGTGGCAGAGGTGAAACACTATTGCCTTCTGAGTCAGAAGGTTATGTTGTTCAAATCCTCCCCCAAGAACTAAGCACAACAACCTTGACTGATACTCCAGTGCAGCACTGAGGGAATGCTATTCTGTCTTTTGGACAAGATTTTAAATAGGGGCCCTATCTGCCTTCCCAATTTGATGTAGAAAATTCCATAGCACTATGTTGAAGATGACCAAGGGAGTTCTCCCCGGTGTCCTGGCTAATATTTATCCCTCAATCAACATCACAAAAGCAGATTATCTGGTCATTATCATATTGCTGTTTATGGGAGCTTGCTGTGTGCAAATTGGCTGCCACGTTTCTTACATTACAACAGTGACTACACTTCAAAGGTACTTAATGGCTGAAAGCACTTTGAAATGTTTAGTGATCATGAAAGATGTTATATAAATGGAAATCTTTCCTTTCCATTCTCTTTGTCAAATGAGTGATGCCTTTTCTATAGTGCCTGATTTAAGTCCTGAATATAGGTGATTTGATGCAGGATTGGATGAGCTAGGTAAGTAATGGACAATCTCAGAAATACAGGGACATGTTGTATCTACAAAACAATTAGATGTGTCAAGTATGATCATTGCCAAGTATGAGAGACAATGCTATAGCCCATCTTATTTACTTGTCTCAGTCTAAGTATCAACCTTGTTTGCATGAGGGCACTAATTTATATGAAAGAAAAGGTGTACATTTTACTAGAGTCTCTTCTGACCCCAGGACCTCCCAAAGTGCATCATGGCCAATTAAATAGTTTGAAGTGCAGTTACCATTGTTAGTTAGGCACTTATAAGATAATGACCAGATAATCCATCTGTGATTAAGAGTTAAACGTTGATCAAGAAACCTCCCTGCTCTTTCTTGAATTATGTTATGAGATATATCCAGCTGAACAGGTAGATCCTCAGTTCAGTATCCCACCCACAAGACGGCACCTCCAACAGTGCAGCACTCCCTTCATAATGCACTGAAGTGTCAACCCAGATTATGCACTCAAAGCTCTGGAATGGGACTTGAACCCATAACCTTCCAATTAAAGTGGTGAGAGTGCTACCACTGAGCCAAGGCTAACACTACAGTGCAGCAATTATTTTTTACAATGAGGGAAAGATTCCTTTACTCAACCAGTCCTGCCTTCATCCATGTTGTTTCCTGGTCAGATAGAATGAGAACCATGATAGTGGTTTGTACCTACAGTCTGCAGTTCTCTGACTGTTTCTGATAGTGTAACCGGAGTGATACCCTAGTGAAAGTGATTTTCCTGCAGTTCCACAGGGGTCTCTGCCCTCTGCCATTTTTGTGAGGGGGCTTCAGGGGACAATTGTGGAAGGCGGAGGATTCCACAGATATCCTGCACGAGGGCCCTTGTGAATTTTGAGGCCAGGGTTTTCCAGACTGATCTCACGCCAAAGTTACAGCAGTTGAGTAGGGGCAGGGGAAAGCTGCCTCAAGGACAATTCCTGGCAAATATCCTTAAACACTTGTGTATTTGGCAAACTGTTGGCAGCAGAATCTGAGATATTCAGCAACCACAAACAGAATGCAGTGACTTATCCCCTTTAGCCAATCGTCAGCCCAGGATTCAGGAATGATTCTGGACATTCTATCTCCTCATTGTGAAGCCCATTATTAAGAGATTGGAACATGCACATGCTTGACTTAATTTTGACAAGAACATTTTTCGCTGCTATAGACTTTATGTAATCCTTTAAATTCATGTAACTAATAATGAACTAAGTAAATCTTTTTTGGGTTACTAGTCAGTAAGACAGCACTAATTTCTGACCATGTGTCAAAATCACTCTTGGAGAAAGCATCATTATCTTATGGAGAAGCTTGAATGTACCAGGTCACTGACACGGTGTTATTTAATGAGTGCATGTAGTTGGAGACATTTACTGTCATCGGCAGTGGGAAAGAAAACTCTCAATTGGCAAGCAACCTGAGGTGTGGTTAAACAACAGCAAGAAAGATGAGGGTTTTTTGGGGACAGATGTGTTCTATTTTCATAATGCCCCTACAAATCCCTATTTCTCATGCAACGGTCAACATTAAAACCACATCACAAAAAAACATATATTCTGTGTTAAAAATTACCTCCTGATTTAATGTGTGTTTGTAACTTGATCTTCCTGCACTGTTATCATCTTGCAGAAAGTTTTAAATTAGTTAAGACAGGGATGGAAGTGTTTGTGTTGTTGAAGCACATGTCAGAAGGGTGTCTGGGAAAGATGGCACAAACCTCATGATGTGTTTCTAGATGCTGATGCCACCTTTGTCTTTTTCTTAGGTTCATGCAGGAAATGAGAGATGGAACTAAGGTCTAGGTGGCCCATGAAGAATATCTAACCACAAATGTTTTGATCCTATTTCTTGAAGATCGAAATGGACCAGTGTAGCTGGACACACATAAAATGCAACTCAGGACCTGATCCAGCTGAAATTGCCTCACAGCTGTGACATTTGAGGTCACAGCAGATGCTGAAATTGTTCTAAGAAAGGCACAAATTAAATGAAGGCATCCAAGGATCAGTACTATTTAGTCAAAGAAAACTTCAGAACCAAATAACAGAAGTTCCTTAGATGTCCTCAGAGAGATTTCCTCATCTCAGTTCTCTCCTCTGTTGATCTGTACTTCAGGGTTTCTCTGACTGATTAGTGTAACATGGTAAGAAATGTATGAGGACAAGTCTAATGGTGAACAATGAACTGAACATCTCTTGGAAATTCTCACAACATCCCTAAACATTATCAGAATGTAATGATTAATGACACTTAGGAACATGGGAACAAGAATAGGCCATTAAGCCAATCGAGCCTAATCTGCACTTCTATTAGATCGTGGATCAGAACCTCAACTCCATTTACCCACATTTGTTTCATATTCCTTGATTCCCCATTCCCTCACAAAAATACATCAATCAACATTTCAACCATAGAATCATAGAATGATACAGCACAGAAGGAGACTTGTCAGCCCATCATGCCAGTGCATGATTGAACCAGCTATCCAATTAGTCCCATTCCTCACTCTTTCTCTATAGCTCTATAAATCTTTCCCCTCAAATATTTATCCAATTCCCCTTTGAAAGTTACCTCTGAATCTGCTCCCTCCACCCTTACAGGCACTGCATCCCAGATATTAACAACTTGCTGCATAATTTTCTCTTCCTCAAGTAGTTGCTGGTTCTTTTACCTTAAATCTGCATGTTCTGGGTTAACAACTTTTCTGCCATTGGAAACAGTTTCTCCTTATTTATTTTTTCAAAATACTTCATGATCTTGAACAACTCTATTCAATCTCCCCTTAATCTTTGCTCTGGAGAAGGAGAACAATCCCAGATTCCCTAGTGTTGCCACATAACTGAAGTCCCACATCACTGGTACTATTCTCATGAATTCATCAAGGTTTGACATCTTTATTAAGTGTGGTGCCCAGAATTGTCCACTATATTCCAGCTGGGGTCTAACCAGCTTATAAAGGTTCAGCATTAACTTCCTTGCTTTGGAACGCTTATAAAGCTCTGTGTGCTGTTTTATCAATCTTTTCAACTTGTCCTGGCACCTTTAAAGATTGTGTACATATATCCCTAGGTTTCTGACCTAGCATCCACAGCTTTATTGGGGAAGAAGTTCCAGATTTCCAGCAGTTCCGATGAAGGGTCGCTGACTTGAAACACTAACTCTTTCCCCCACAACCGCACCACCCCCCCACCCCCCGCCCCACCTCACAGATGCTGTCTGAGCTGCTGGGTATTTCTAGCACTTGCTGTTTTTATTCCAGATTTCCATATTCTGTGTGAAATTGTGCTTCCTGGTTTCAATTCTAACTGACCTAGCTCTAACTAAGATAATGCCCATTTGTTGTAGATTTCCCCCACCAGAGGGCATAGTATCTGTATCTACTCTTATGGTTTCCAGCATCCGCAGTTTTTTTTGTTTTTATCTACCCTTATGGTGTTCCTTATCATTTTAAACACCTCAGTTAGATCACCCCTCAACCATCTAAACTAAATGCAGACCAAGTTCATGCAATCTATCTTCATAAACTAACCCTGTACAGCTTGGTATCTGTTATGGACAGGGGAGGAGAAGTAAACTGAATACCCCAAGTCCCTTACTGTCCACAATCAGTGTGTTTTTTTTGGAAAGGTGAATGTGTGTGTTTCTAAGCCGCCTTTAGCGTGTGTCCAATTAAGGAACCAGCTGCAGACTTTCGTAGATTTAAAAATAAAAATGATTTATTCACTTGTTCACCCCAAATCTAAATGTTATGTTAGTCACACAACACACACAAAGAAAGCTACAATTAAAGAATGTAGTGCACTGCTACAAGTGTTAAATCAAAAGAATAGTTAACAGTTCAAATGTTTAGTTTGTCGGAGAAATTCAGTCACTGTGGGCCGAGAGAGAAAGGAGTCCTTTTCCACCCCTGGATTCTAGCTCAGATATGTTCAGATAGCTAAAGTCAGATATCCAGATTGTTGCAGGACTCCCCTAAAGAAATGAATGTTCAGCAGGTCGCAAAGCTAGGGAATTGTGGTTTTCGTATCAGGAGGTCAAAGTTCTTTACAGATGGATTTGGGGCTTTGGAATCAGGCTGGAAGACTTTTAAAGACTTTACAGCATCTCTGGTAGAAGAGTAATATTGGACTTGCAATGTTGGCTGGAATTTTCTAGACTCCCACACCGGCGGGATCTTCCAGTCCCGCCAATGTGAATGGAGATTTCCTAAAAGGCAAAGATGACATTACCTTTTATGCAGATGCTCTTGCTTGAGGTGGTCATCTGCAGACTGCTCTAGCCTTTTTCTGGTGCTTGGGATAAAAGATTTAAATATGAGGCCAGTTTCAGTCACATGATCATTAGCTAATGTCCATCCAGAATGCCTTAAACCTAAAAGGTCATTGATATACAATAGGAAATAGATGGTGGTCTTTCACACTTATTTTATGGATAATTGATCGCCAACTCTCTTTTGTAAAACATGAATCTTGGAGGTGAGAAGTCGAGAGATCTATTGACTTTAAGTTTTGGTTAAATCACAGACAAAAACGTAAGTAAGTCCCACAGATAGCATCTATCTTGGTTTGCTCATTCCAGGGAGAGGCCCCCCACCCAAGGTGATTCAATTAGCTCTTTCCAGAAACTTGGGGCAGAATGTTCCATCTGGTTGGGGGGGGGGGGGGGGGGGGGGGGGGGGGGGGGTGGGTGGTGGGTGTGCGGAGCGGGAGCACGCTGCCATTTTACCCGGGCGGGCCAATTAAGGCCCGCCCAGCGAATCTCCCGACTCCTGAGGACAGCGGGATTGCGTGGGTGGCGGCAGGCGTGCACAGACCGCCAGGTCCAATGGCTACTCGGCTGTCTGTTTAAAAGGTGGCCTGGCAGCCTTTTGTAGGCTGCTCACAATAGCCAGTGCTAGGCTGCAGCAGAGGGGTTTGGGTGAGCAGGCCAGGCTGGAGGGTAGGGAGGGTTATTCTGATGACTGCCTTGCTGCCCTTGTGGAGGAGGTGGCAGCATGGCGGGAGGCGATGGTCCGCCAGGATGGGAGGAGGAGGCCCCCCCAACATGACGAAACGTGCCTGGGAGGAGGTGGCAGAGGTGGTGAGCTCCTGTGATGTGGTGCGATGCACCTGGATCCAGTGCCACAAGCGCTTCAATGATGTGTTGCGCTCTGGCAAAATGAGTACCATTTTGGCATTGGGCATTTAACCCAGCAGATAGCCTTACACTCTGCTCCCTACCCCTCCCAAGTCTCAGTGTCGTGACTGCATTGACTCATTGAGGGCATTTTTCCTTTGCTGGGCAGGCAAGCAGATAGCGCCAATGCTGAGGTCAGCCTGAGTGGGTCATGAGGGGATGAGTTTTCCCCCGCAGCATGTGATATACTGAGACCCACATGACTGTTTTGGGGACAACCTGGAGGAGGTGCACCTAGGCGCTGTGCTTGAACTGCAGGACATGTCCAAGTCAGGGTGATGACATGCTGGGAGGGGAGCTGCGAGGTGGGGTGGCAACAAACCATCTGCTGCCCTCTGCGCTCCATGTGCTTGCGCCCCCTTGCTATGGAAGGATGTACCGTGTGGTGCCTAATGTGATGTAGGCAGCATGTGGCCGGTTTGGGGGGGGTGGGTGGGGAACAGGCCTAGCATCTTCGTGTGAGTGTTCGGCAGTAGCGGGGTGAGGAGGCACTGGAGCCCTGATATGTCTCACTCTGGTTGGGGTGGGCCGTGCGCGAAGAGGGTCCATGTGCAATTTGCACTAATCAATGCTCTTCTCTCATTTTCAGGAGACGAATGCTCATAAGACTGCAGAGCGGGTGAGGACTGGTGGTGGCCAGGCACAGTTAGCCACTCTCAACCGGTTTGAGCAGGAGGCCCTGGATTTAGTAAGGATCCATGCTCCCAGGTCAGCTGGTGTCGGTGAGGCTGGGGTGTCACGACCAGGTATTTATGCCCAGTAGTGAGATCAGCGTTCTTCTCCCTACAGCCATAGTAGTGCTGAATGTTAAGTGATTTAATTTTGCAACATGGCTTGACCATTGGTTATGGAAGGGTAAGAGCATAATGATCCGGGGGACAGGGATGCACTTTATCATTGTCTCCACATTAACTGATCCAATGTCCTTGTTCTTCCTTTCAGTATCAGCGAAGCAGGGCTGGGAGGAGGAGCAGCAGAGGCCCCCTCTCACACCTGAGGGGCCTGAAGTCTCACCAGTGTCCCACCATCTCTGCCAGGCAGGCACCAGCACAGATACTAGCACCTCAGTGGGAGTTAGAACATTGGCTAGTGTCCTGGGGTACAATGGTGACGGTGCTTCACGCTCGCTGGAGGAGCTGGCAGAGACAGAGAGTACCCATGGTGCCAGCAGCAGGAGGACTGCAGGGGACCAGGCAGATGCTCAGTCGGTGCCTGATGATGTGCATCTGCAGTCATCCACGATGCAGCAGGTGCAGGAAATGCGGCCAGGTGTGCGGGAGCATCTGGGGGAGATACATGAGACTATGCTTGGCATGGTCTCCGTGGTGAACGAGTCTACATGGACAATCGCCAAAGCAATGAGCCACATGTCTAAGTGCCGTGCATCCTCCATGGAGAGAGTGGCGACTCTCGTGGAGAGGCTCCTCCAGAAGACCCGCCAGGGCTTCCTGGGGACTTGATCTGACCAGTAAGCCCTCACATCGGCAATGACCTCAGCTGGTCACTGCCAGTGTAGGAAATGGTGTGGACATCAAGCTTCCCAGCTCGTTGCCCATCCATCCACGGTGAGCAGGGAGGTCCGAAGCGACCTTACGTCGGCACAGCAGCTCCTGTCATCTCTGCGGGCTCCTCTCGGGTGCTCCGGATGAGGGCGGCAGCTCCTCCGTCCCTCTCCCAGTGACTGTAGCATCCGGCGAGGCTGTGGCAACTGGGGAGATGCCAACTGTGCAACTGGCAGCTCCCTCCCAGGCGGGGCCAGCACAGGCTCCACAGGCCATAGGACGCCCACCAAGGCGATCAAGGCCAACAGGACAGCTGGGTCAGCAGCTGGCTCAGGTGCTACTGTGAGCGATGGGGCAGCACCAAGACGTAGCACCCGCAAACGAAAGCATAAGGCACCTTAGGCACACCACGGGTTTCTCACTGGTGCTTTTGTGTTGGCCCAAGATGAGGTCCTTATGATTTCTTTGTCATTATTAACACTATTGTTTTCTCTTTGTGATAAGTTCTTTTGCTTCACTGAGGCACTAGTATCCGTGCTGGTGCTTGCCTGGCAGAGATGGTGTGATGCTGGTGAGACTTCACCAATATTATGACCATTCACCTGGGATGCTTTAATCCAACAAACCCTCAGCTAGCACAACACAGATGGATCACCAGGACAAGCCTGGGCTGCCGCCTTGATACTCGACACCTAAGTGCAAAATCTGCCAGGTCAGCAGCACTAACTAAGGGCCTTGTAAATAAAGCTGAATGTCCAACAAATCACTCATTACACTTTTGTCAACCATTCACATGCAGAGGAAACGAGGCACCGTTAGCCATGGTCGCACATCTGCATTTAACGTGTGAAGTAGTCCTGGGTCAGCGTCTACCCCCTCAGCATTTCCCTGTGCCTGCTCATGCTCGGACTCACTGCTGGACTCATCGTGTGAACCATAGCCACAGCATCGACGTCTTCATCGTCCACTGCGTCCCCCCTTTCCAGCGTAAGATTGTGGAGAGCGCAGTATGCAACCACTATCACCAAGACCAATTATCCAATTTTCCCTTGAAAGATACAGAAGGCTCTGCCTCAACCATTCTCTGTGGCAAAAGATCCAACCTGCTGTATAAACAAATTTATCTTATTGTTTCTACTCACTCTGTTAAGAGTTAATTAATATTCTATTAGTATTCTTTTCTATACAGTATTTCCTCCCCATGTGGTAATTTTAATGGAATTCTACTAAGCTGCTTCTCGACAGCATCTACCAAAATGCAATCAGCAGTTTAAAAGTTGGCTTGATACTCCATGGTCCAAATTTGAAACATGTAAGCTTTTGAGTGTTGTAGTTGATTAGAAGCAGATGGGCCAGCCAACACTCATAGGATCAGCAAAGATAAAAAAAACTATTATTAAGAATGAGGTTTTATTAATGGTTATGCATATGCATTGTCACTGCCCTTTGGTTCTGTGACAAACGTAGCTCAGCAAACCAGGGTGGTTGCGAATACCTACAGGTTGCAAATTATAAAAGATTGCAAAATATAATTTGTTATGTGTCAGCAGTTTTAAACTGTTGGTTTTGGCGAGCCTTTGGTAAATGAACTGAATTAATTGTGACTGATGATGAAGCCAAAAGATAAAAAGTAAAACGATAATAAATTAGCTCCTAATGTTCCGTAGTCACTCCATGACTTGTGTACATTGTGACTGGAAAGGTGTGGGGTTTTGCAGATGTCGCTGTTGAGCTCCATGCACCAGGGTGGCCAGAGATGAACTGCTCTTTCACTTTTCCCTTCTGAGGGAACTTTCTTTATATCTCCATCAACAAAAACCCACTACTTATTCAAGTACTTAACTGGTGTATTGACAAATTTAAGAAGAGCTACAAATTTAAAGGGAGACTTAATGCACATACAATGGAGTAAGAAGAAATAGAGGGAGCAAGGCAGGGAGAGGCTCGTGTGGACTATAAACACCGGATATAACATTTGGACCAAACAGACTATGTGCTGCAAATTCTAGGTGAAGAATTGAGACTTGATGCTGTTTAGGTTTGGGAGGTTGCTTTAGACTTTCTCTCAGGCACAGCAATACTGCTCACTCCCACAAATGGGTACATTTCAGGACACACCTATCCTGCCTAATATCTAACTTTAAGAAAGAATAACTCAGAATATATCAGATGTAGCTTCTTACGATCTGAACTGGATATTTCTTTCTTTCACATACTTCTTCATCTTTTCATAGACCAACAAGATATTTGGTATAAAAACAAAAAACTGCGGATGCTGGAAATCCAAAACAAAAACAGAATTACCTGGAAAAACTCAGCAGGTCTGGCAGCATCGGCGGAGAAGAAAAGAGTTGACATTTGTTCTGTTCTGTTGAAGGGTCATGAGGACTCGAAACGTCAACTCTTTTCTTCTCCGCCGATGCTGCCAGACCTGCTGAGTTTTTCCAGGTAAAGATATTTGGTATGACTATGCTGGATACAAAATGCCTTGTAGCTTTACTTTAGTGAGTGTGCCATACAGAGCAACAGTTATGATTAGTTAAATGTCTTTGAAATATATATAAAATAATGAATATAGCATGCTTCTTTCCCATGTGAGGACACCATCATATTGGCACATACAGCTATAACATCTCATAACCTCCTGGATTTTCCTTCTGACCCTGGCAAAATTTTGTTGGTCCGACTTTCTTGTTGTGGACTTGACAGCCTGTGTCTCTTTTTCCATTTTCTTTAAAGTCACCCTTGAGTTCACAACCAGAAGGGGCCAGAGAGCTACCAACACAAGGGGCATGAATGATTTTAACTGATTGCTGGAACAGGTTAACCAAGTGTTTGTTACTTTTAGTCTATAGGGAAACAACATCAAAGCTTAGCTCATTAGCACCTTCACCACCTGCAGTATCATTATCTCATTTCAAAGAAACACTTGAATACATTTTGCTTTAACAACCTAACATTTAAAAATAACTTTACTTTCCCCAAGTCTTTTCTGTGGAAAAATCCTACAAAAATCCCATATTCTCAGACTCCCTCTCCAATGTTGTTTGTAACAACTGTATTCATTACAAATTATGCAATATGCGGATTCTAACGTGATTACTGTTATTATAGCAGTGAATCATTTGCATTGGCAAATTTAGGAAGGTCAGATTGAATAAAGTAATTTTAAACGTGTAAGAAATTAGAAACAGGGAGCAACACAGCAGTTTATGTAAAGGAAGTGGGTTTGTCTGGTGGGAGCCAGGAAGACAAATACAAAAAAATAATTACAAAGGCTGGTGAAATGTTAGCCTTTGTCTCAAGAGGCTCAAATAACAGAGGTGTGGAAGTTATGTCAGGGTTGCATAAAGCCGTGATTAAACTGCATCAGAAGTATGACATTCAGTTCTAGGCATCACACCTCAGGAAGGACATAGTGGCTCTATAGTGGGTGTGGCACAGACTGATGCCAGGCTGAAATGGGTAAAATTATAAGGTCAAGTTGCCTACACTAGGCCCTTGAGTATAGAAGGTTAAGGGGTATTCTAACTGCAGTCTTTAAAATTATTAGAGGATTTGATAGGATAGACAGTGACAAACTATTTCCTTTGGTAGAAGAGTCCAGAATAAAGGGGTAGAACCATAAAATTAGATCTAGGCCACTCAGGACTGATGTCAGGAATCATTTCTTCACTTAAAGGGAGTTGAAAATCTGGAAATTTTTCCCCTAAAAGGCTGTTTAGACTTGGGGTGGGGGGGGGGGAGTCAACAGAAAACTTCAAAACTGAGATTTATAGCTTTCTGTTAGGCGAGGATATTAAGGGATATGGAACCAAGGCAGATAAATACAGTTGAGACCAGCATTAGAGTAACAAGCTTGAGGGTCTAATAGTCTACTTCTGTTCCTAGGGATACTGGTTTGAGCTGTCAAACCTTGGCTCTCCATCACTGGAAAATTTTACTTTAGCTGTTCTCAATTTCCCTTAATATGTTTATAACCCCACTCTGTAATGTCACTCCTCAAAGCCACATCATAGCTGCTATTTAACCAGGAATTGGGAAATTTGAATTGATATCTTCGCTAGACAGTCAGAGATTCAAATTATTTCTCCCCTAATACGGATCATTAAGGAACTTAAGCATATAGTTGAATGTTGAGGAAGCAACACATTAAATGTAAAAGAAACCGGATGCAGCATTTCATCACCAAGCCACACAGAGAACTGACACAAGTTCTCTTACCCAAATCATTTCTCATAAAAAGGAGTCTATGTTAACAGTCTGCAAGGTCATTGGGTTCCAAGTGCCAAAAAGGAGACAAGTTTCAGTGTAACTTCCAAAATGGCATTGCTAAGCACAATTAGGTTCAAACTGAGTGTTTTTTTAGTGAAATTTAAATGGCCATGGTCTAGATTCTGTCGAGCCAGATGCTCAGGATGTGTGAAATTGGACTGAGTTTTTCTGTTTCCTGATTTTCCTTCATTGTTTAAGAGTAAGTACTTTAAAACATCATCAGTGAGCTGGCCAAGACATTGAATTTTGGCAGTTGGTTTGACTTTGTGATACCGTGTGCTGGTATTCCAGTGCCTAGTACAGTTAGACTAATGTAGGATTGAAAAAATAACTCAGTTCTAATCAGTGATAATTAATCACCCTGACAATGTAAGATTAAAACAAACACAGGAACAGCCCAATGTACAATTTAGTTTGTTAACATTGTGCGCTTTTCAAAATACCACAGAGACGTTTAGCAACATATATATATATAAAAATTGAATTTAAATGACAGCAACACTCAGTTGACTTGTGAACCATGATTTTTCTCAAGTGCAATTAGTAGTTTGGATATTTAGGTATTTTGAGACATAGCTCATTCAGTATTGTAAAGACTTGCAGTAAGCCTCTCCCAGTGCTCTTCTTGCCTTGATGACTGAATACTATCTTTCCTTAACATGTCAACTTAACATTATCAAATTGTTTTTGGACCTCGTGCCAAGTCCTTCTGTGGCTGGGCATAACGTTTGATCTCCTTGTCATTTCTCCAAGTCCGTTTCCTTTTGTGTGGATTACCAACTTGTTCATATGGTACCTCTTCCACACTCAAGGGTTCCTCAACCTCAGCAACATTCATTTTTGCCCTTACCAAGCTGAAATTTTGGATCGACTATACAGCACATCTGCTGGCCATTTGGGTTAATGTCCTTGCTGCTATGGTTTACTGATGAATGCAGTCATTTTAAACATTTTATTGGCATAGGATGAATTTTGAGGTGGATTATAATTGAAAACATTGATTGTCAAATATTCGTGTAGACCTACAGGCTGAAAATCACTTCCCTATTATTTTCCAAAGACTGTGAGGTGTTATGCTGCTTTAAGATTAGATGGTCGACAAGATTAGTATCTGAACACTTAACATGTGCATTTGATTTCTGTTTCCTTTAAGTGGGTTAATTCTTCCACTAAATCAGTCAACAGAGGGAAGTTATCCGAATACGCTGTCTTGTTCCCCTAAACCACGAACAGTAATTCCTCAGTTTATGTGTTTGTATCACATGTCAAAATGTTTACTGTAATTTATTTGACTGGAAAGTCAAAGAGTTTAAGAGCCAATAAAATATTGCACGCAGGGGAACACATAGCCCGCTGTGTGTTAGAGCGTGCTAACTCTTAGAATGTGAGTGGTTTATTAAAATGTCATCACAACCTTCAATGGCTCAGTGCCTTGAAACACAAGAAATAAAAACCCGGGTGAGCATTCACCATATGCAGTTTACTTTGCTGATGGTTTGTCAGATGCCAGAACACAAGCCATCAGAACTGAACAATTCAATAACTGTTTTGCACCTCTAAGGTAGGAAAGCATCCCAGGTTGCCTCATGGAGGTGTGATCAAAACAAGGAAGATGATACCAGGAGTGGTGATCAACAACTTTTTAGGTGGGTCTTAAAAGAGGAGCGAGGGATAGAGAGACAGGTGGGTCTGCCAATGTAACACCCCTATTCAAAAAGGGAGGGAGACAAAAAACAGATAACTACAGGCCAGCTGGCTTGACATCTGGGAGAATGTTGGAGTCTATTATAAAGGATGTAATAGCAGAGCATTTAGAAAGGCATAATAAAATCAAGCAGAGTCAGCACGGCTTCATGGAGGGGAAATCAAGCCTGACAAATTTATTAGAATTCTTTGAGGAGGTAACAAGCAGGATAGATAAAGGGGAACCAGAAGATGTCATATATTTGGATTTCCAAAAGGTGTTCAATAAGGTACCGCACATAAGGCTACTCATTAAGATAGGAGCCCATGGTGTTGGGGGTAGTATATTAGCATGGATAGAGGATTGACTAACTAATAGGACTCAGAGAGTTGGGATTTTCAGGATGGCAACCTGTAACTAGTGGAGTGCCACAGGGATCAATGCTGGAGCCACAATTATTTACAATATATATTAATGACTTGGTTGAGGGAAGTAAATGTGCTATCGCCAAGTTTGCGGATGACACAAAAATAGGTGGGAAAGCAAGTGTTGAGGATGACACCAGGAGTCTACAGAGGGATATAGACAGGTTACGTGAGTGGGCAAAAACTTGGCAGATGGCATATATTGTAGGAAAATGTGAGGTTATGCACTTTGGCAGGAAAAGTAGAGGAGCTGAATATTACTTAAATGGAGAAAGACTGCAGAAAGCTGCAGCACAGAAGGATTTGGGGTCCTCGTGCATGAATCCCAAAAAGCTAGCATACAAGGTCAGCAGGTAACAGGGAAGGCAAATGGAATAGAAACAGAAAATGCTGGAAAAACTCAGCCGATCTAACAGCATCTGTGGGGAGAAAAACAGAGTTAACGTTTTGATTCCGTATGACTCTTCTTCAGAGCTCGAAATGTTAACTCTGTTTTTCTCTCCACAGATGCTGTTAGATCTGCTGAGTTTTTCCAGCATTTTCTGTTTTTGTTTCAGATTTCCAGCATTCGCAGTATTTTGCTATTATCTTAAGACAAATGAAATGTTGGCCTTTATTTCAAAGGGAATGGAATATAAAAATAGGAAAAGCTTGCTAAAGCTATACAAGGCACTAGTTAGACCACACCCAGAATACTGTGAACAGTTTTGGTCTGCTTATCTAAGGAAAGATATACTGGCATTGGAGGTGGTCGAGACAAGGTTCACTCCGTTGATCCCGGGTATGGAGGGATTTTCTTATGCGGAGAGGTTGGGCCTATACTCATTGGAGTTTAGAAGAATGAGAGGCGACTTTATTGAAACATATAAGATTTCTAGGGGGTTTGACAGGATAGGAGCTGAGAGTTTGTTTACCCTTGTGGGAGAGTGCAGGACAAGAGGGCATAATCTCAGAGTAAGGGGTTGCCCATTTAAGACAGAGGTGAGGAGGAATTTCTTCTCTCAGAGCATAGTGAATCTGTGGAATTCTTTACCACAGAGGGCAGTACAGGCTGGGTCATTAAGTCTTTTCAAGGCTGAGATAGACAGATTTTTAATCCGTAAGGGAATCAAAGGTTATGAAGAAAAGGCAGGAAAGTGGAATTGAGGATTATCGGATCAACCATGATCTCCTGGAATGGTGGAGCAGACTTGATGGGCCAAATGGCCTACTTCTGCTCCTACATCTTATGGTTTATGACAGAATTCCAAAAAGTGAAGGCCCGGGAGCTGAAAGCATCATTGCCAGTGGTGGAGCAATGGGAGGGAGGAAGAGTGGCAGAGAGGAGTTGTAAGACAGGATAAGCAACAATATTTGATATGGGACTAGCCAAGACTCTATGTTGGATGTGGCTTACAAATTCCCTGTGGCCAACGGATGTAATGAACTGACTCACTGATATAGCAACAACAACAAAGACTTTACAAAGCACCTTTCACATCCTGAGGACATCACAGAACACTTTACAACAAATGAAAGGTAGTCACTATTGTAATGCAGGAAACATAGCAGCCAATTTGTACAAAACAAGTTCCAACAAATAACAATACAACACCTGACTAGACAATCTGTTTTTTAAATTATGCTGGCTATGGGATAAATGCTGGCCAGGACACTGGGGAGAACTCACTTGCTCTGGTTTGAATCATGCTGTAGGATCTTTTACGTCCACTTGAGAGGCCAGAGGGGGCCTTGGTTTAACATCTTAATTAACAACAGCAGCTCCAACAATGCAATACTCTTTCAGTGTCAGCCTAGATTTTTGTGCTCAAGCCTATAGAACATTAATTGAACTTGCAACTTTATGATTCAGTGTCATGAAAATTTAATAATTTTCATAATGTTATTGGAATTTATTGTAAAGTAGGAATAGTGGGGTCTGGATAGTCTGTGTGTGTGTGTGTGTGTGGGACTTAATTGAATTAAAGACAGCTGATCTGAAGGCTTTGATGTATCAGAAGAGAAGCTAGGTTTGAAATGTTAAATAAGTAAACATGGCTGAAGTTTTAGAATGTGAGGTGTGAAGGAAAATTTGCATTTTTAAATAAGCCAAAGTAATTTGAATTTCAAAGGAGGGAGTGAAATGTTACACTTGGCCAGAAGAAGCCAAACTGTGTGTTTATTTTTCTTAAATCTTACTGATAAAATTGGTACTATGAAAGATTTTTATTATTAGAAAGGTAAAGTACAAAGGCATATTGAAACAATGAAATTTGCATTCAAAGGGGAAAACATGTATAAAGGAGAGAAGGCTACGAGTAAGAAGAAGGCATTCTAAGATCTAATAAGTGTGAAAAGTCTCCAGCCTCTATGTACCAAGCTACTGACTATAGGAACCGAAGCGAAGGTAATTCACTGTGAATATCCCTGTCTTGGGTATTGTATGCTTTGCCTGGGTCTGTTAAAATCTATTTTGTTTTTACTGTTGCCTTAATAGGGGTGTAACTGGGAGTCAGATTAATTAAGGGAGCTAGGAGTTATCATAGTAGTAATTTGTAGACCTATGTATGTGCTTAAAATTATTTTTTTTATTAATAAATGTTTAATTTAGTTTTGTAAAAAAAACAATAAGACTTGGACTTATTACTACTGAATTCAAGGCATGCATTTTGAAATAAAAATACAAATTGCAAAATAGTTTTGGCAGTTGTTTCAAGTTTCCTTCTGGGATATGAGCAGCTCAGCATTTACCATTCGCTGTGCCATAATATTTAGGTGAGACTGCTTCCAGCTGAGCGCTGAGCCACTGCTGATACATAGTGAAAGGCAAATTTTCCCACTAACAACCCCTTTGTCCTTTGTCATTTAATCTCTCTTGCCTTCCACCCAAAAGACCTTCCCTTCCCCTTCCTCTCCCCTACCTCTGTACTTGCTTAAAACCTGTCACATCACTGACTTTTATCAGCTCTGATGAAAGGTCAATTCCCTGAAAAATTCACTCAGATGGTGTCTGTTCAGTAATTCCAGCACTTTCTGTTCTTAATGCCAGCTGCGGCTCAGTTGGTAGCACTTGCCTCGGAGTCAGAGGTTCTAGGTTTACATCCCACTCTAGGACTTGAGCACAACAGACACTCCAGTGCACTACTGAGGGCATCTTTGACAATGCAGCACTCACATCATTTTTAATGAAGCGTTAAACTGAGGTCCTGTCTGCCCCCTCAGGTGGACATAAAAGATCCCATTGTTCTATTTTGAAGAAAAGCAGGGTTATTCTTGGTGTCCTGGCCAATATTTATCCCTTAATCAGCATCACAACAGACTATTTGATTTTTATTACAACACATCTTGCAGGAGCTTGCAACGCACAAATTGACTGTTGTGTTTCTGACATTACAACAATACTTCATTGGCTATATATGTTTTGGGATGTCTGGTGGTCATGAAAGGCGTTATATAAATGCAACTTTTTTATTTCAGATTTCCTACGTACACATTATTTTGCATTTGCACGTGGTGTGAGGCTCTAGATTAGAAGCAATGACCGTTTAAAATTTTACTTCAAGCAAAGGAAGAGTTGTATGAGGAGAACCTTTCTTTCTCCCCAAACTCAAAAAGCAGAGTATAATGCTTCATGTTCACAAACTCATTTATAGTAGTTTTAAAACTTAGCCGTGAAGCTACCTTTAAAGCTTAATTTCCTGCAAGGGGTCATAATAACTTGTTAAATTCCAACGTACTGGGTCACACTTCGAACTGGCAGAGTTGCCAATTACTGTGGTGAATGGGTCAATATACATCCTTCACTCATGCTTATCTGAATCAATGTGAATGCTATATTAAATACAGTTAGGCTTTTATTAAGAGATAATTGCCTTTTTGGCCTATTTTCAAGTGCAGAACAAAGTAATAAAGCACAAAATTGTTGAAAAAATGTACTTTCTGCAAAACACCAAGCCAACAGCTTAGTATCAGTGTCAAGCTCTCAGTCAGTGACTGAATGTGGTGCACTGTCCATTGTCATCCTTCTCGACCAACTTTGACATGGCTGGCTACACCATCCTTCTCCAACACCACTCCTTTATTGTCCAGCTGAGTACTGTTCAGTGGTCCACATATTGCCAGCCTGATGTAAAAGAGACAAGTGCCTCAAAATGCCAGCTGTTTCTTTGCTGTATAGGCCCCACCAGTTGATAACCCAACCAAAGTTAAAACCCACCCCAATGCTTATAAGAATCATATAGCACAGCAGGAGGCCAAAAGATCCATCATGCCTCTGCCAAGATTGTTCCACTGCCACCACAAGCTACAACTAGAGCTTACATATGGGTTATGGTGAAAAACCAAACACTGCCCACAGACGTGCCACATTCTCCTAGCTTTTGGTTATTGCTTTCAATTGCCAGTGTGCTCAATGTGAGGCAACTGTGAATGTTCATCTTCTGGCCTGATTTCTACTTCGTCAAAATAAAATCTCTTGCACTTTTTTCCCCAATATGTTAACAACATAATTTTATATTCTTTTAAAGATTAAGGACTTCCTGTTGGATTGAATGTCGTGCTGCTTGAGAGGCGGAATGAGCAGCTGAATGAGTCATAGTCATGAGTTATACAGCACAGAAACAGGCCCATTGGCCCATTGTGTCCGTGCCGGCCATCAAGCACCTATCCATTCTAATCCCATAGCCCTCTATACTATGGCGTTTCAAGTGCTCATCTAAATACTTCTTAAATGTTGTGAGGGTTACTGCCTCTACTACGCCCTCAGGCAGTGTGTTCCAGATTCCAACCACCCTCTGGGTGAAAAAAAATTCCTCAAATCCCCTCTAAACTCCTGCCCCTCACCTTAAATCTATGCCCCCTGGTTAATAACACCTCTGCTAAGGGGAAAAGTTTCTTCCTATCTACCCTATCTATGCCCCTCATAATTTTGAATACCTCCATCAGGTTCCCCCTCAGCCTTCTCTGCTCTAAGGAAAACAACCCAAGCGGCATCTGCACCCTCTCCAGTTTAATCAGTAAATGAGTCAGCAGGCAGATTACCTCTCACCTCAGGTTCAAATTTAGCCCAGGCTGACAGGATGAAAGTGCTTTTTTGCCAGCCAAGTTCGCCAGTCTGTAACAAATTCTTAGTAGATACAGGCCTTTAACATAAAAACTTCTGAAAATTTGACATAAATGAACACTAAACTAACAGACACGGAGCAAAGGCATAGACTGACTGGTATTGAAAGCGAATGTATTTACGTTGGTGCAGTACAGATTGTTGAGAGATCAAGATTTGAGGAAAATACTTGGAGCAGTGTAGAGCAAGCTACACTCTGTGTCGAACCTTGTGCTATGTGTGGCCTGATCCGGATACCAAGAATAGCACTGACATCACACACCTTGAGAGGACAAACATTTCCTAGAAGTGAATTCATGAAATGCCTACAGGGGCACAAACAGGCAGCATTAAACTGAGGCTGGGGAAGGCAAGTTCAGTCCAGTGCTGGGTTATTTTAGAACAGATATCAGGATTATTTTCTTTACACACATTGTGATCAACATGAGGAATGAACCTTTAGCTATAGCACAGAGATAAAAACAAAAAACCGTGGATGCTGGAAATCCAAAACAGAAACAGAATTACCTGGAAAAACTCAGCAGGTCTGGCTGCATCGGCGGAGAAGAAAAGAGTTGACGTTTCGAGTCCTCATGACCCTTCTGTCGAAGGGTCATGAGGACTCGAAACGTCAACTCTTTTCTTCTCCGCCGATGCAGCCAGACCTGCTGAGTTTTTCCAGGTAATTCTGTTTTTGCTTTAGCTATAGCAAACGGCTTCTACTTTACAGCTAATGAAGTACCTTCTTAAAAAAATGTAAGCACTGTTCTAATTATAGGAAAACAAGACAGCTAAACTAATCCAGGATCTTATAAATGGATATAACAAATAGATAGAACAAAGGTATAAATTGACCAGATACACTGTTTCAGTGGTGTTAGTTAAGGGATAAATGTTGGCCAGGACACAAATGTCCAGAAATTGGGCCACAAACCAACCATTTCTCAGGTGCTACGCTGTGCAGATACGATAGTCCAATAATAGCAGTCAGGAAACACACTTGTACTTCTAGTCAGAAGCGCAACAGCCATCATACTGGCTAAGGACAAAAGGGGTTACCCAGCCTGAAGCAGACATTAGAGCCTTTGCACATAAATACCACAGCTGACACCTACATAAAAGTAGTAGGCCAACATTAAAGATGCAGACCATCCTACTCGCACAGTGTTGTGGACCCAGTATATGCATTGTTCGCTGCTCATAATATGGTTTCTAAAATTTATGCAGAGAAACACCTTTGACCACAAGTCCATCAGGCAGTGTTCTGCATGCAACGTCCTAGAGGCCCTGAGGGAAAAGGAGATGGTGGATCCTGTGGGATGGTTCCCTGAGCAGACTGTCAAAGTCATTTGGCAGAATGCCTCATCTCCAGAACTTCCCAACAAGCACCAAGACATAGCTTAGCTGGTGGTGAGAAAGGCCCTCCCCATCAGATCCTTCCTACATGCCAGGAGTCTCACCCCCTCTGCACATTGCCCTCGAGGTGGCTGTGGTGGGGACGAGACCGTTGTTCACTTCCTTGTGGAACGTGCCTTTGCAAAGAAGGTCTGGAGAGAGGTGTAGGGGTTTTTGTCGAGCTTCATCCCGAGCTGTGCTGTGGCACAGGACTCTGTGCTCTACAGGCTGTTCCCAGGGACACACACCAAGACAAAATAAAAACCTTTGGAACTATAATGGAGAAATTTGACATTCCACTATCCTACACTGTGTTTTTCAGCGTCAGGAGTTCATTCAGGAGTAATTATGACTTAGAATGCTGTTAAAAACCCAAATACACATCACACAACAATTTTGTTGGGGAGGTTTACAGCAAGATCAGTGTTAAAAGTGGAAGTTCACCTCCTTTCAACTAATTCCTAAAGGTTTCTATTGGTGGGGACTTCAACAACGCACCATATGGAGGAGCAGGTAATCACTGACAGTGACTTCTGGATTTCCATGTATAACTGTGCATGTGTGGAAGGCAGAATTTGCTGTCAGTTCCACATTTATAATGATGGCAAACGCTGTAATGATGACAGTTTTTCTGACATTACAACTGCAAAATATGTCTTTGAGCTTCACTGAATGGGTAGAAGGCTAAAGAACAGGGCGTTATTGATCTGAGAAACTTTGCCTTCATGTAAACTTTAAAGTCAGACTTAAACTGAAGCTCACAGACTCTCCCCAGCAGTACACGCTGGCAATGTGAGATAGTTGTGCTGGCATTTCTAAAGGTGAAGGGAAGGACCAGGTTGGTGCCTTTGAGGGGGACTCTCTCCCACCATCAAAAATATTTGTTTATTACCTGCCTTTTTTCTACCAAGCTTAAACTGGAGTCTACCCTACTTTGCTAGTTTTCCTTGCATCCTTTCACCTGCTTACTCATATCATCTTAGCTATTAGAATAGGGTAGTTGAAAAAGCTATCTAATTAGTTCCAAGAACCATCAAACCACAATGGGCTAGATGACATCCTCCTGTGCTATACAATTCTAGAATTTTAAGTCTCTTATTTTTGATTTATTTCATTCTGCCACTTATTGTAAGATCACTTCTGACATTTTAACCATCTCCCACTTTACAGATCAGTCAATGTGCTTCTGGCTCAGCTCCATGTCCTGTTTTTTAAATGTTGTTCATTCGGTCCCAACCAAGAACTCGCAATCAAAATGTTACCTCAACTGTTCTCTCCACAAATACTATGCCTGGCCTGCTCAGCATTTCCAGCATTTTGTTTTTGGTTTAGATTTCTAACATTTTTGCTTGTTATTGCATCTTTCTAAAGCTACTTCTACCGCTCAATCAACACTGTTCAGTGAATCATGAGGAGATGCACTACAGTGGCCTAGGGTGACTCCTCTCTCTTCCCTCTGCTAAAGTGGCCATTGTTCGCAGTGTCACCTCTGAGAATGAAAATTTTCTGATTGGGGATTTCCAAGGGCTCAATTCAGTCCTACAAAATGGTCCCCTGAGAGTACATATCTACATGGTGAGAGTGATGTGCTTGCTAAAGGTCTGTTAAAACACTTTCAAGGTCCTGATGTGACATTTTTAGCAATGGACGATTAAAAAGTAGAATCTATTCAAAAGTTTTTTTTTAATATATTCATTCATGTGGGCGTTGCAGAAGAGTCAACCACCTTGCTGTGGGTCTGGAGTCACACGTAGGCTAGACCAGGTGAGGACAGCAGATTTCCTTCCCTAAAGGACATTAGTTGTCAGACTTTTAATTCCAGATTTTTACTGGATTCAATCCATGGCGAGTCCCCAGAATACTAGTCCAGTGACAATACCACAATGCCACCACCTCCCCTTGTAAACAGTGTTACCACTGAACTTCAATCAAAGTCACAGCAACTGAAGCCCGGAGGGAATTCACCTCGATCACTAGTGTGGAACTAAAATTATACGTTATTTGCATCAGCTCCAATAAAAAAAAGAATTAGCCTGAACTTCAGGTTACTTTGGTGTAAGGAACCGGACTGCCAAAATTGCATGGATAATAAACATTGTGCACGTGGCAAGCAGCTGAGTGTTGCTAATGTCTCATAAGTTTCTAAACAAAAAAGTTGGCAAGATATTTTAAAATCTGTGCAACAACAAAACTGCAGTAGCACTGGGACTTTGTGTTGCGATCTCTGTCACCCAGTTGACTCTTCTAGATATTACACAAGCTGTTTCAGAGCCTGTCATCTGAGCAGTCATCACATGTGTCCATGTGAGCGTCTGAAAGAAGCAACTATAATTTGGCAACTAAACTGTTGATGATTTAATTACAAGCAGCTTGTGACTACATTCTTGAATCAAGTGTTAATCGTTCAACTTGCTTTCTTAAAAAAGAAAACATAACTGCACATCTAGTTTCTCTCTCGTTGGGGAGCCTCAATTCTTCTATAATTTATTTCAATTTTTATTTATTATCGATTATTTCAAAAGGAAATTGGATAGGCACTTGTAGGAAATAAACATGCAGGGTTCCAGGGATGGAGCAGGGGAAAGGCTGATTGGATTGCTCAACAAAGCTGGCATGGACTCAATTGGCCAAATGGCCTCCTTCTGTGCGGTAATGACTCCATTTTACTTTAAACAAGTTGGGAACTGGATTTTCCTACACCAGCAATGGGAACAATAGGCAAATGGGGCAATGGGAGAGCCAAACCCAATTTCCTCCTTTCTGGGACCACTGATGCCAACCTCCCTCCCTGCCACATATAAATGTGGGACTTCCTGACTCCTTTTGCTCCTGCTGATCCCTTTCACCATCAATCCCTAGGACTGCCTGGTGAAGGGTGGTCATAGTCTTAACTTAGCAGTGGGAATTACTCCAAAGTGCAAGCCAATGGAGGCTTTCATTCCCGCAAATTTTGCTCTACCTTTTTCTGCCACGACACTGCATCTCCTTCCTTCTTCCAGACTCTGTTCTGCTCCATTAAGGTCCATTGTCGCCTCTTCTCATTCTGAAATTGCTCCTACTGCATTCAGGGCCTCTCCTGGGCCCAGGAATCCCAGTGGGTGCCCTGGGTATTTAGTCCAGCAAAATGGTCAGTGTTGCTGTGTTGGTAAAAGGGGTAGCCAATGAAGGACTTCTGAAGTGTAGTCACTTTGTAACATAGGGAAATGTTGCAAGCAAATTGGCTGCCATAAGTCCCATAAATAGCAACAAGATACTTGCCCATATAATCTGTCCTATTTATGTTAGTTGGGGAACTACTATTGGCCAGGACACTAGAGGGACATCTGTTTTCTTTGAATAGTGCCATGGGATCGTTTATGCTCAAATAAGGGGGCAGATGCGGCCTATGTTCAACATTTCATTCAGAAGACTATATCAAAGGAGCAATACATTCACAAGTTGTTGATTACACAACTTCAGATATGGATCTTGATAAAAAATATACTGTTAACTCATTAGTTGATGTACATAGATCTAATGTATTAGCTTTTTTTTAATATTTGAAATAATGTTCAATTTAGTTATTGGGTTTTGAAGCTGCTGCACCCCCCAGTTTAAACTGAGGTTGACTAGCACACTCCTGAATTATACTGGTTTTCGCACCATCTAGCACTCAATAGAACTTAGCACCAGGACACAACTGAATATTTAATTCAAACTGAAATGTTACAAATTTCAAACTAAGGTTGGAAATAAACCAGTCAGCAAAATGTCACAGCAAACCAAGGAAGCAGCTAGGGGATTTAAGTTTATTGGGGATAATTGCCACAGTAATTGAAGGAGTGTTGAAATAAAATTTCATAAACAAAAAACATTTTACAAGAGGAAAAAGTTATTTTTCACACTTAAACCTCAAACCTGGCCTTTTCTCCCCTCTCTCCCCTCCACCCGCATATCCACTGCTTTGATTGTTTATTTTATGCACTGATGCTTGAAAGGAAAAATTTGCAGGACTCTAATTGGACAAATCTTTATCAAAGAGCCAGCACAGGCGTGATGAGCCAAGAGGCTTCCTTCTGTACTATGACGATTCTATCTGCACAATTTGCAAGAATATATAGCCAGGGTTTTTCAGCAGATCAGGAGGGGAGGAGACTTAAACCTTGCTAAGGGACACACCTGGTCACGTCCCGATCTTCCAGGCCCTTGTCTTGGCCCACAACTGTCTGTAGATTTGAGGTAAATACGTCCTCTGCCATATTTCTAGGCATTCAAGCAGTAGGACGTTACACACAAGAGCTGACACCCAGTGTTCAGAACTCTGTGAAGGGAATGGACGAAAGGTGCCAGCAGCGAAGGACTATCAGAACATGACCCTATGCAGACTCTAAAGATAAGTATCTCCCAGAATCTTCCTACTTGTTTGTGGGGAGCAGAACTCAGCCCTGCTGCTGCAAATTCCCATCCTTGGTTCAGTATTGCTCCCCAGTAGCCAGAAGCCTTGTATGCAAGTGACTCTAGAACTGAAACTTAGCTGGGTTGGGGGAACGTTCTTTTTCAAATGTCTTTATCCACCTTATTGCAGAGATTAGTACTCATAAATAGTAATAGAGAAACTAGGAAGGGAACAACATTACAGTGGGGAAAAAAAATCACTGGCTGGAAATTGAGGGCGGTATTATGTGAAGCAGAATTATTTGAGTTAGAGTGCTGATATCCATTTCGAAGAAAGGGAAGGACATTGATTGGCAAACATGGCAGCTAGACAGGGATAATCAGGAGCTTGGGGGCAGGGGAGAGGGAATCTAGAGAGCAAACTGGGATTATGAAGTGGATGGGTTTGGTGTGATGGATGGAAGGAGAATGGAGAAAAAGTAAAGGGATGTGCAGATTCTTTGTAAGAAGGGAGGAAGTATTCAAGGCTAAAGGGAACAAAAGTACTGTTACAGTCACAAATTCCCTTAATTTCTTAATTTAGAACATGGAAGTTGGTCAGTAGTGAAAAACAGTTCAGAAACAAAATCAAATTTTCAAAATTCTCAAACTCTCAAAAATATTTTTTTTTGTACTAGGCATATTTAGTCACAGTAAGACAGCAAGAAATATTGATGAGGAGCAGAGTGATGTAGCTCAGTCTAGTAGCATAGCATTTACATTCAATTTGAGACAATGGAGATTGTTATACCGGACAAAATAAAGGGAAAGAAGGTCCATCCAAGTTCCAATGGAGAGGTAAACTTTCATCCCTCCACATCTGATGTTATAGAGATTAAAATAAGTCCACCCCCTCCCCAAGTTGTCATCCATCACAAAAGATCTATAGTAAGGTAGGCAAATCCCGAGGCTCACTTATCGAATTGGATTAAACCAACTGACACGACGAATTGACCAGCTTCGGTTCTTCTCTTCCTTTATCCTGTCATCAACATTCTCCTCCTGGAGACCTTTATTCCTTGCCAAGGGAAGGTCCATGGGCACCTTTCAGTTTATTGCCCAGGTAGTCATTCTTCTGAAGATTGGCCGAAGGGTGAGCAGTGATAGTGGTATATTTGACTTCAAAAGGAGCATTACAATCAAGCCTAATTCAGACAACAATCACTTCCAACATGAGTTACTGGTCAGGAGGAGCAACCCTGGCCAATTTTCAGCTCCACAGCCCCAGTTGCAGAGGATATTGTAGAACTCCAACTATTCTGGCCCAGATCAGTTATCCCCAAAGAGCGAGCAAACCTATTACTTTACTGAATAGTCTGGCTCACCCAATTACTGGATTATCACAGAACCCTCAAGCAACCAATTCAATACTAATTATTTGCAGGCAGCTTCAAAAATACTTATCTAAATTTATACAGAAGCTCAAATGTATAAGTTATCACAAGACATAAAAATAATGATTAAGGTATCAAATGTGAAACATTTTTCTAACGTGTCAAAAGAGCAACATGCAGCCCATGATACACAAATAAGTGCCAAGCTAACATTTCTTTGCACACAATAGTGGAGATGATCTCAAAAACAAATATTGTTCCATTATATTATAGCAACAGTAGTTATGCAATATCTCCACTCCCTTATCAGTTTTAATAACAGATTAACTTGTTTCTGTGGCATGAAAGATAGCGCTGATTGCTAAAATTCCTGCTTGTAGAGATGCATGTAGGGATTCAAAATACATTATTTTAAAATAAAATAGACATCAAATAGAATGTCTTTAAAAACAACCACGAAAAAAAAGCCCATCACATTCTCAGTCACTAATTGTACATTCGTATTAAGCAAAACATCATGTCACTTTTTTCTCTATTATGGCTTTTACTGCCGAAAGATCTTCTGTAGCCAATTTCAAAAGAAATTGTGGCAAGAAAAATTCTGAATTTTATTGGCGAGGCCCCGAAAAGCTGAATGAAATAGTGATGAACAGCAGCACAAAATGGCAGCCTCCTTAGAGAACATTTCCATTTTGAGAAGTTAGTAAGAAAATAGGACTCCAAAATGCAAAGCGCAATTAATCTGGCTATTTTCTTCCAACAGGATGAGATGTCCAAACCTTATTCATCAGCATCATCAAACTGTCCCTGCACAGTGGGAATTTCAACCACTTTGGCTCTTAATGAGGGAACATGATCATGGCTTGGGTTGTAAGTCTCGTCATCCTGCCAAACAAGCTGCACTTCACAACAACCATGTCTAACAATTATCGCTAGGTCATCTTCATCTGGAAGAAAACACATCACAAGCAGTTAAAAGAGAAGTCTTTTTTTAAAAGATTCATAGGTTAGAAATCTAATGGGAGTATCTTAACATGAATTAAGATAAATTGTCAGCACTGAAGGCAAGAATCCTCCTAAATGTTCCTGTTTTCCCCTCTCCCACAGGAATCTGATGCTGGCGTGTTTGAAGTATCTTTCGAGTGGAAATTTTACTGAGCATTTCTGAAACCACGAAACTCGATTACAAATTAAATGCGAGACATGTATTTTTCAATAGTCTTTTGGACCTTTTCTGAATCAGAAAGAAATTGCCTTTGTATAGCATCTAAGCACATATTCAGATAGTCCCAAACTGTTTTACAACCAGTATCACTGTTAAGCAAGCAAAAGTAGTAGCTAATTTGTACATAAAGGTCCCACAAACAACAAAACCAATGGATCCAAGGTTGGTATAATTTGCTTTTACCTCTACCGCTGCAGCTTCTGCTTCTTCCCACATTATTTGCATCATATACCCAATGGAATACCCAAGAATTGCTCTCTTGGATTGAAATATTGCCAATGTCACGCTATTATACAAGTAGAATGGGAGAGAGAAACTAGGAAATTATAGACCTATTAGTCTAACCTCTGTTGTGCAAAGTTACAAGGTCGTTAGGTTCAGGGTGACCAAGCTCTTGGGCAAATAAGAAATGATCAGAGAGAGTCGACATCAATTTGTAATGCCTAAATCATATCTAACTAATGTAGTTCAATATTCGAAAGAAGATTACCTAAGTTGTAATAAGGAAGTGTTTGTAGTTTTTTAAATTCATTCACAGGATCGGAGTGTCACTGGCTAAGCTAGCATTTATTACCCATCCCTAATTGCCCTTGAGAAGGTCATGGTGAGCTGTTAATTTGTGGATTTCCAGAAGGCTCCATACAACAGGCTGTTAGCATAAGTGAAAGCACATGGAATTGGAGGAAACCTACTGACATGGGTAGGGAATTAGTTGGGAGATAGGTGACAGATACTAAGGATAATGAAGCAGGAGCTTCAATTGTCAGGGTTCCCCATGAATGGCCTCCAAAAAAGATACTGCTGCTAGGTCAAATGAAAATTCAAAACTGAGAGTGGTAGGTTTTGTTAGTCAATTGTACTAAGAGACATAGAACTAAGGTGGCTAAGTGGAGTTTGAGATTCAGGTCAGCCATGATCTAACTGAATAGTAGAACATGCTCAAAAAGCTTAATGACCCACTCCTCAGGGGTCTTGGCCAGACCGGCCAATAAGAAAGCATACAACTATAACATTAAGAAAATGCAACCACCTTGAAAAAGGCAGGAAGAAAATGCAGCAGCATGAAGCCAAGGTTTACGAAAGCTGTGAACATTTACACAGAGGGAATGATCTACAGAAGTGAAGCACAGCAAAACTTTTATTCTGTAAATAAGATTTGAAAGGGAATAAAAAGCTGATCCTTAATCTGTTTGACAGCTTCTGTCCCTGAAGTGCATACTTAGTCAGTCTGCCTCCTAGCCTGCTTCACCCTTCCCTTCCCACCCACAGACTCCATCACAAATCTGGAGCTTTCTCGAATCTGTGGCTGAATCAGCTGCATTCTCACATGCAAGCAGATGCTTCGCTAATCAGAGCTGAACAGCACCAAAGTTCCACAGAACTGCCCAATCACAAGATTTTTCAAAAGTTAAAGTCTACCAAAGGTTTAATTTCAATTGTATGTTTAACAAACGTGGTGTTAAGATAACAATGAAATTCACTGATTTTCAAATTGAGATGGTCTGAATCTTTTGGATACACAAAGCTCAGTGCTACTCATTCATTTCGGTAAATCACAAGCATCCCACGGTACGCTTTTCATGTAAATGAGATTTTCACTTCCAATATAATTTAAAATTTTATCTAACCCGAGTGCGTTCGAGACACTTGAACCTGTTATGCAAATCTAGTTGCTGTTTTTGAAATCGCAGAAAATGGTAAATACAAATATGGACAAAAATGACAGATCTTTAAAGTGGATACGACTTTTCAGAATGCTTTGGCAGAGACACATCCACTTTTGAAATAAATGAAGCTAAGTGGGTCATTCTGAGAGAATAACAATGGTTGACAAGGGAAAAGTTAACCAAATATCCCTTTTCCCTTCTGTTCCCATTCCTAACTAACAATGGGTCATTGGGTAAATACATGCAAGTGAATCTAACCATTTCAAAAAAAGATTGGAGTGTAAAATCAGCTGCCAATTCACTGCCATCCAAGACCAACTTCATCTCCGTGATTTATAAATTGGTTTATTTCCTGAAATATAAGCCAAGCTTTTACTTTTTAAAGAAGTGTGTGTTTATGTGTTTCACATTTTACGCCATCTCCAAAATAAAAACAAAATTGGCTAATGAGAAGCAACATGGTAGAATAGTTTTTAAAATCTGATTTCCACTCAAAACTGCCAAGAATTACAAAGATACATGCAAGAAAGCACACAAGCAGAAAGCCAGTGCACAACCTACAAGTAATTTTCCAGAACTACTGAAAGTTGTGAAAGGACAGGCAATCTTTAAACCACTCACAAATATATTACCATAGGGACAAGCTTCACTGAGTTCTTCTTCCCAGTCTTCTTTCTCTGAAAATGGCTCAACACTCATTCCAGGTATTTGCGCGGCCTCTGGGGGAGGGGAAACGTCATAGTCACTCAGGTCACTGTCCAAATAATCATGGTAATCAGTTCTATCTTCATCCTCGAGCTCATTTTCATCCTCTACTCTGGAGGAGCTGCAGTTGTTCTGCAGTTCCAAATGCTGCAAATCTGAATCAAGAGTAGTATTCTGTTCCTTTGTCTGTCCTACTAATACAAATGAAAATATTGCACATTTAGAAATAATCCTGTTAATTCATGTGTAGTTTATGACAAATAAATAAGATTTTTTTTAATGGTAGAGGCATAGTTACAATACTGGCCTTTCTTCTCTTGAACTTGCATTCAAAACCAGCCGGGAGGGATAGAATGACACTTGTTGCTGTTATGGTCGTAAGTAAAGTACATCTGGGCACTTGCGAACCAGTTATGGGCATGGACATAAGACGAACTTCCCTAAGTTCCAGCACCAGTTGACATTAAATGGCTAACTTCATTCGCCAAGGCAATGAGGGATACCATCACATCTCTAATCCTAGCACCAGTTAAATTATAGACACACAGTCTTATTTGTTTGTAATTAACTGTGGTGATTATATGGCACAAGTAATGGCTTCAGATTCAGATCAGTACAACAGATTAAAGTCTTTTTTGAATTATTATAATCAAGTGGCCAAAGTCAAGACCCACCAGGTTGAAAAGAGAATGGAGGAAGGCAAGACATATTAAACAGCATGCGTCCATCACAAAAAACTGGTGGAAATAAAATGGATTAAGTAATAAAGCTACCCTCATATGAAAGATGAGACACCTGAAAGAAATTTGAAAACTCAGTTTGTAGGACAAATTTTAAAAGTCATTCTTCTCACTTCAGACATCTTAGACCAGTGTCAGCATTACAGTTTCATTTATTTTCTGTCTATGCAACAGGTACACTATAGAACAGATGCACCACTGACCCTATTCTTCCTGTTAATATAGAGAGCGATTGGATCAAATTGCTCAAGAGTGTGCAACCAAAAATAAAGTTTCCTTTTAAAGCGAAACTCAATTCTTCATTTTCATTCACAGGGATAAATACTGCATGTAGCATCTCTTTTCAAACCAAGGACGTTTTCCTGGATTAATACGGATTTTAAATAATGCCGGTTTCTCCAATACCTGCAGCAAATATATGTTCCCAATGTTACTCAGCCCACAATTCCTCCCTTGATAGGTGGGGGAAGGGACAACTACAAGAAGTGGAACTGAGCTAACATCTGATGAGTGGCACTGCAGATGTGCTGTTTTAGAAGGGCAAGAGTATTATATTTTCGCACAATTCTGTTGCTAAGATGAAGCTACATATTTTCACAAGGATGTAAAGCTTAATTGTTCTTAATTTAATTGTGCACCAGGACTCAGTCAGAGGTTAATAACTTAGGCTTTGGAGATCAACACAGTATTTTTAACTGCTGATAAATTATATACATTCCAGATAATTACCTGTTTCTTTGTGTGTGACACTTCAGACAAGTAATGCACAAAGTAATGTATACTTTGTTTTCTTAAAGTACACTGATGGATTTCTCATGGCATTGCTCTCAGTATTTCCAATAACATGATGGATTATACAGGTTAATGACAACAGTTATCACGCCCGCCAAATTGCTCAATTACAGAATCGTGGCAGTGTTCAATATTTATGAATATTCCTATATTTTTGTTTAAAGATAAGTAATTAAGACAATATGCACTCATCCCTCACTTTTGTTTATGGAAGATAGTAAGCAAGGTGTTCCAAATTGTAGGTAGGGGGCATTTAGCAGTATTTAGGAGGGAACTGGAGGCCATGAAGATCGAAAATGGACACGGGCTAAGAGAAAGGACTGCGTGTGAGAAGGATGAAAGAGCATGTTAGAGGATGAACTCAGAACGGTTTCTATTACTCCCAAGTGATTACTAGGGGTGTCTAGAATTAATGGGAGAGAATAGCTAGGTTGCAGCTGTGGCAGCAAAGTGGCTTTGAAGCGTGAGATCTCAGAGGTGCAGTGTGGAGGCACTAGTCCTGCTACCTTGGGGATGTGACAAAAGTAGGGAGTTGGTATAACTTTTAAGTGAGTGGTATTGGGGACTGGGATTAGAGATTGTTGGCACTGCAAAGAGGAGGGGTCCTGGATTATTGAAGTAGTGGGAGTGGGCATAAGGATCTGGCAGCAGCATCTCAGAGTAGTGGCAGTGGATGGATATTTGGAGCTTCAGACAGAAGCACTGGGGAAAGGATTGTAGAACCATTGGGAGAAGCTCCTGGGACTACTGATCTGGAGGCTGTATACTGCCAGCGTGAGGATATATCCTGAGGGGGGGGGGGGGGGGAATGAAATGGGAGGAGAAGAAATATGACAGCCTCTGAGGATTAGGGTCTAGCAGAATTACATAGAATATATATGAAAGACACAGGCCATTCAGCCCAAGCAGTCCATAATAGTTTATGTTCCACTTGAGTCTCCTCCCATATTTGCTTATCTAACTGTATCAGCATAACCCTCTATTTCCTTGTCCCTAATATATTGTAGGGGCTAGTGTATGAAACTGTTGGGGGATGTTGCAGTATTGGGTTCAGTTTAGCAATGTCTGTCAGGTCAACGACGCCTCCCAATAAGTATGAAAGCATTAAAGAGCTTTTTTCCAAGTAAAGAACCAGAACCAGCTTTAAGCTGTTTAAAGCATTTAATGGACTTGCATTCTGTCTGCCAATTATAATGGGGGAGGCAGGGGAGAGTAACAGAGAAAGAGAAAGTGAGAGATGCCAAGATTTTCAGCAATGCAGCAGTCATTTCCAGGGTCTTTTTCCACTCGCAGTATGTGTTACAGAAGCCACAATTCTATTACACTGCAGTACAGATCCCCAAAAAGCAAGCTCACTGTGTCACACACACAGGTTAAGTTTTTATTTGTTCCCTCCAGTAATATGATGAACATAACTTTTAACTTATCTTAGGTTGAATAGCAGAGCAGGTTGAAAGTGTGTTACCTATATAACTGTACATATGTAACAGGTTAGAGAGAACATATATCTTGTGCTGTGTTCATTTTGCAAGTCACCCTTCACTGTCACGTTCAGATTTCACCTCTCAAGCCTGCCAAATGTCTAACACTTGCCAGGTTGGGGGATTAGATTTTGTCTGATCTTACTGATAGAAAGGTTTTATTCAAGCTCTAAAATCAGAATTGAGCATCTTAACAGGGAATAAAATGCTATTTTGCCTTTACTTGCATACAAAACAAGTTTAATTAGTACATGTCAAAACTGACAGAAAAGATGCAGTACCAACAAGGAAATGCAGCATATCTACTTTAGGCCTCCATATAGATCTTCCATTTTTCTGGCAAAACGATTTAACATGCAAATCTTCAGGTTCTTGTGCTAATTCTTTATTCTCTTTGACTGGAATCTACAAAGAAGGAAATGCAAGAATGAAAAATTACATAACAGTCAAGCATAAGATATGATGGTCTAACCTATCATAGCTCAACTCTTAAGTCCTCCTGGCAGATCTCCAACTGCATCTGGAATATTTTTGGCATGAAGATCTTGCTTTGCAAATTATTCCGAGCATTTATCACCCTATAATAAACAGAAAATATGTACTTCAAGTTTACTTCATACAATTTTAAATTAGTCGTACTCTAATTTACCTTGAAGCAATATTCCATATAAATCAAAATTTCAGGATGCGATAAAACCAAGCAAAGAGGTACCTGCCTTGGATCAGCAATAACTTGTATTTATATAGCACTTTTAATGCAGTAAAACGTCTCAAGATGCTTTACAGGAGCATTTGCAGACAAAATATGACACGAGATAGGTAGGACAAGTGAACAAAAGTTTGGTCAAAGAGGTAAGCATTAAAGAGCATCTTAAAGGTGAGGCTTAGGGAGGGAGTTCCAGAGCTTAGGACCTAGACAGCTAAAGACTCGGCTTTCAATAGTGGAGCAAAAAAACTAGGGATGCACAAGAGATTGGAATTGAAAGAATTCAGAGTCCTTAGAAGGCTGGAGGAGGTTACAAAGATAGGGAGTATTTTAAATTGGAGATGCTGCTGGAGCAGAAACCAATGTAGATCATAGGGGTGATGGGCCTTGGTGGGATTTAGATTACAGGCAGCAAAGTTTTGGATGAGATCAGTTTACAGTAGATGGAAGATGTTAGGCTGCCCAAGATAGTGTTGGAAAAATCAAGTCTGGTGATAACAAAAACATGGATGAAGGTTTCAGCATAAGGTGGACTGAGGCAGGGCGGAGACACACAATTTCACAGAGCATATCACTTGAGCTTGGCATTGGGTGGAGTACACCACTGGTTTAGAGTGAAAAATACTTTTTTTTTAAATGCTCGGGGTTCAATCACCTGAGCACTTTATTTGTTTGAGGGTTTTTAGTGTTTCACATGAAAATGCAATTGATTGCAACAACTCTCCATATTAAAATATAAAGCAACTTGGAGTGTGAAGCTTTGTGTTTGTGTCATTTGGTGAGTAGAGTACAAATCAACTTTGTGTTCCACAACCAAATCTCAGATATTAGTGTACAGGAACTGCATCTCCACTAGCTTGGTGCAGAAATAAGGCGCAACAGACAACAAAACTTTTACTTGGTATAATTTTATTTCCTGCCACATTGTTAAAATCAAGTTCAATCTGAACCTTTTAAAAATAAGTCTACACCATTCACATTTAGTTACAAAGAAAAAAGTCCAATTTTTCAGGTCAGTACTGCTAAGATCAGTGGTCTTGTTTCAACTCTGTCATGAGCAACACTCTATCTCAATCTACAGCGGCAACATAATTTCACTATTACTACACAATGCACTCAGATTGCACAAAAGATAGCAGCTTCACATTAGCAATTGGCATGAAGCAGGGCAGTCAAACATTTCCACTGTGCGTTTGTACAGTTTTCAATGGCCTCGACAAAAACCCTCTCTGCAACTTGAAACTATAAAATTAGGGGCACATACCCGAAAAGTCAAGGTAAAATTGACTAAACTAAAACAGAATTTATTGTAAAAACTTATCTCATATCTCTCTTTCTTCTTCACAAGACTACAATTAACAATAGACAGTGTTGAAACACAAAGCAATCAGCCGAACAATTTCCATGGGATAAGTTTATCACTTAATGAAAGAAGCAATGCATGTAAAGCTCCCACATTGATAACTTCAGTTTGGGAACAGAACAAGTTTTCAGTAGAATTCATTAACAGGGATGGAAAAGAAAAGAAGGCTGAGAGGAGATTTGATAGAATGATTCAAAATCATGAGGGGCCTGGACAGAGTAGACAGGGGGAGCTGTTCCCATTGGCGGAAGGATCGAGAACCAGAGTGCACAGGTTTAAGGTAATTGATAAAACAAGCAAAAGTGATGAGAAAATTCCTTTACGCACAGCGAGGGGTTAGGGTCTGGAATGCATTGTCTGAGAGTCTAGTGGAGGCAGGTTCAATCGAGGCATTCAAGAGGGAATTAAGTGATTATTTGAAAAAAAACAATGTGCAAGGTTATGGGGAGAAGGCATAGGAACAGGAATAGGCCATTCAGCCCATCGAGCCTACCATTCAATTAGACCATGACTGATTATCTACCTCAACATCACTTTCCCATGCAATCTCCATTCCCGTGATGTCATTAGTCTCCAGAAAACTATAGATTTCTGTTTCAAACATGCTCAATGATTGAGCTTTCACAGCCCTCTGGGGTAGGGAGTTCCAAAGATTTACCACCCTCTGAGTGAAGAAATTCCTCATCTCAGTCTTAAATGGCCTTATCGTGAGATTATGTCCCCTGGTTTTAGAATCACCAGCCAGGGGATATATCTACATCTGCCCTGTAAGTATTTTGTAAGTTTTGTAAAGCAGGAAAATGGCACTAGTTCATTGCTCATTCGGAGAGCTGGGTCAGACACGATAGGCCCCCTTCTGCACTGTAACAATGACGTAAATTAGAAAAAATTCACAGTCAAGATTCAAAATTCAACCTTCCTTGTCATTTGCATTTAGCTTTCTTCTGAAATATTAATTTTTGTTGCGATCAATATGGTAATGAATATGGTTCAAGACAGGGGTGTAATTAAATAATCACCCCTCACCTGAATATTCTTTTTAATTCAGTCCTTCAATGGCATCATATGCAAGACTAGCATTTATTGCCCATCCCTTATAGCCCTAAAGAAGGTTTGATTGGCCTGATGCTTAAACCACTTTAATCCATGCAGTGAAAGTGCTGTTAGGTAGGAAGTTCCTACCAATGACAATGAAGGGGTGCAATATATCTTTTGACTGCAGAAATATTTGAAGCTTGATACCATCCATTTGATCAGCATGCTTGCCACTGAAGTCAATATCCAATCCCTTCATTACCACAGTGTGCAGAGACAACAGTATATCTATAAAATGCAGCGGAGCTTTTTTTATTCTTTCATGGGGTGTGTACTTCACTGGCAAAGCCAGCATTTGCTGCCTATCCCTTTTTGCGCTCAAGATTGTGGTGAACTGCAGTCCATTTCAACTTTCCTGAAGTGATTTAGTACAACTGAGTGATTTGCACCCGGATGGCAGTTAAGTGTCCACCACATTGCTGTGGGTTTGGAGTCACCTATAGGCCAGACCAGGATAGGACAGTAGATTTCCTTTCCTAAAGGACATTAGGGAACCAGATGGGTTTTTTAAACAATCGATGATAACTTCGTGGTCACCATTAGTTTTCAATTCCAGGTTTATTTATTAATTGCATTTAAATTACACCAGCTATCAAGGTAGGATTTGAATCCATGTCGCCAGAACATTAGCTTGATGCCTCTGGATTACTAGTCCAGAGATTACCACTATGCCATCATCACCTAGGCTTACACACTTCCTTCCGCTGCGATTTCTACCAACAAAAGGACAAAAATCAAAGAGCAGAAACACCATCACCTCCAAGTCAGACACCATCCTCACTGGACCGAAACATCACCATTTCCTTTTGTCACTGTGTCAGTATTCTGGATATCAGGTATTCTTACCCAACTGGCATATTGGAGCACTAACAGCACAAAGGTTGCAACAGATCACGTGACCCCAGTACAACCAATTCTCAGGACAAAGAATACAACCTCACCCACATCCCGAGAAGATTCAGAAAAAAAGTCACAGGTGGAGGGGAAACTAATCCAGGCACAACTTCACTGCCTGCTGTATATGGGGAATTCTGTAGTTTCAAGCTGGTTGACTGACTAGGATCAGAGCATTAGTTTTGAAAACTGCTTTTCGAAGGCATTTTAAAGAGAGAAGTCATTATTTGAGTTAATGTTGCCTTCCAATAAATGTAGAAATATTAACTGTCACTGTACAATTTAGGGCTGGGGTGTTTTAGTTAGGCGGTGTGCTGCAGTCAGGGCATGGAGTTTAAATCCATTATTCAAAATGCCATTGTTATCCCCACCACATCCAGGGCAATCAAAGCAACTCAGAAGTTTGACTAAATTCAACCTGTCAGATTGGCAGGTGTAAGTGATTGGCACCACGTACACAAAAATTCACTCCCTCCACCATCGACACACAGTAGCAGCAGTGTGTACCAACTACAAGATGCACTGCAGCAACTCGCTAAGGCTCCTTAGCCAGCACCTTCCAAACCCACGACCACTTCCAACCAGAAGGACAAGGGCAACAGATAGATGGGAACACCACCACCTTGAAATTCCCCTCCAAGTCACTCACCATCCTGACTTGGAAATATATTGCCGTTTCTTCGCTGTCGCTGGGTCAAAATCCTGGAACTCCCTTCCTAACAGCACTGTGGGTGTACCTACACCACATGGACTGCAGCAGTTCAAGAAGGCAGCTCACCACCACCTTCTCAAGGGTAACTAGGGATGGGCAATAAATGCTGGCTCAGTGAGCAAAGCCCACATTCCATGAATGAATGAAAGAAAAAGATGCAATCAAAAAGGTATCAATGTAGCCCTTATTCCTTACATGGTTCAGGTGGTCATTACTGTAGTGCCTGTAATGTAGGAATGGTCTATTGCCTTGTCATTTTAATTCAACATTACCTTTCTTTAACATCCTGTCCACTTGCTGAATTTTTAAAAAAGCAAAATACTGCAGATGCTGGAAATCTGAAATAGAAGAAAAGAAAATGCTGGGAAAACTCCAGCATCTCTGGAGAGAGAAACAGAATTAACGTTTCGGGTCTGTATGATCCTTCTTCAGAGAGCTGAGCAAGAGTCATAGGGACTAGAAACACTAGCTGTTTTTCTCCACAGATGCTGCCAGGCACACTGAGTTTTTCCAACATTTTTCTGTGCTTACACCTGCTGTATTTTCTTGTCAAGCTTTGTTACATGTTTGACATCGTTAACCTGATTAGTTAATGTATGAATTTTCAAAGTCACACTGCAATTCAGCCTTCAGGCTGAACCCAGTAACCATATTATTAGTCGACAAAGCACTTGGGTCAAGATTAAAACAGGTAACGAAAGCTCCCAATTACCTTTTTCAGAGTATCTGCATCTGGCAGTGATACGAGGTCATTGGCCTCGCCATCCATGGTGATGCCAAAAGGCATGAGCTAAACCATGAAGAGCTCTGAACAGCCAGTCCAACAAATGGCGGCGGTTTGACTGCGAGCAGAACCCAGCCGCCCCCACGCCCCCACCCCCCGCCCCCAGAGTAAACCTACATCATAACAAACCACCCAAATCTAAGCATAAGCATAGATATTTCTCGTTATTTTCAATCCCGTCTGACTATGTGCTTGTGTTTATGAATGAGAAGCTCCGGCTCGAATTCTAGTCCAAGTTCCAACTCCGACTCCAACTGCGCGGCAATTCAGAACGCGCCTGCGCAGTTGACCGTAGCCGGCCGGGAAGGGCAAGAGCTTCCCTCTCGCGCGCGCCGCTTTTGCCGGGGCGCGACGGCATCCCGCTCGGGAAGCGTTGTAAAAGTCTGCGCATGTGCGGACAGGGACTGCACACGCGCATGCGCACGCGCGCGAAGGCGCGGGGCGGGGCGGGGCGGGGGGGGGGTGGGGAAAGAGAAGCTCGCGCGGCACGCCTGCGCAGTCGGCGTTGAAGGGGGCGGCGGGCGAGTGGCAAAGCGCACGCGCGCAACGGTGAAAAAAACCGATGGCTTGTGAAAGTGCGCCTGCGCAGCGGGGAATTTGAAGGTACTGTGAATAAATGGGCATTGGCTTGGTAGAGAGTAGGAGTGTCTGAACAACCTGGACCAAGTAGATATTTTGCTTAGAGTGGGCTTGCCGGTTTCATGGGTTGGGGGGGGGGGGGGGGGGGGTGGAGGAGGGGGGTACTGGTCCTTGAAAGTGGCAGGACAGGTGGTCAAGAAAAGCGTAAGGAATGCTTTCCTTTATTGGGCCAGGTATTTAATACAAAAGCAGGGATGTAATGCTGGGACTGTTTAAAACACTGGCTGGAATTCTGTGTACAGTTCTGGTCACCACGTTGCAGGAGGGACATAATTGGTCTGGAAAGAGCGCAAAGGAGATTCACAAGAACGTTGCCAGGGGCTTGAAAATTGCAGCCGAGAGGAGAGATTGGATAGGCTGGGGTTGTTTTCCTTAGAACAGAGGGGTGACCTGATTGAGGTGTACAAAATGACGAGGGGCCTAGATGGGGTAGACAGGGACGACTTGTCTCCCCTAACTGAGGGATCAATTACCAGGAGCTGGGGGCATAGGTTTAAGGTGATTGGTAGAAGGATTTGTGGGGACGTGAGGAAAAACTTTTTCACCCAGAGGGGTTGGGTGGGAGCCTGGAATTCACTGTCTGAATTGGCGGTTGAGGTTGAAACGCTGAACTGATTTAAAAGGTACCTGGATCTGCATCGGAAGTGCTGTAACCTGCAAGACTATGGACCAGGTGCTGGGAAGTGAGATTAAAAATGAGCAGCTAGTTTTTTTTTTGGCCGGCGCAGACAAGATGGTCTGAATAGCCTCTTTCAGCACCGTAAAATTTCTGTGGTTCTATGGCACATTTCAAATTTTTTCTTGTTCCAATTGTGATCAAATTTTGGTAAGACAATGTTTCACACAACATTAAATGTGAATTTTTGGAAAACAAATAGTTTTAAAGCAATAAATTGATAATTTTAAAAAAAGAGTAATGGATACAAATAAAAGCAAAATACTGCAGATGCTGGAAATCTAAAATAAAAATAGAAAATGCTGGAAAAACTCAGCAGGTCACTCTTAACATGGATAGAAGATTGGCTGGCAGAAAGCAGAGAGTATGCATAAATGGATCTTTTTTGGATTGGCAGGATGTGACGAGTGGAGGCCCACAGGAGTCTGTACTCAACTTTTTACGATTTACATCAATGACTTAGATGAGGGGAGTGAAGATATGGTAGCTAACTTTGCAGATGAAACAAAGATAGATAGGAAAGTATGTTGTGAAGAGGGCATGAGGTTGCAGATGGGTATAGATAGGTTGAGTGAGTGGGCAAAGATCTGGCAAATGGAGTTTATTGTGGGAAAATGTGAAGTTGTTCACTTTGGCAGGAAGAACAAAAAAGCAGAGTACAACTTAAATGGAGAACACCTGCATAATTTTGAGGTGCAGAGGGATCTGGTACATAAGTCACAAAAAGTTAGTTTGCAGGTACAGCAAGTAATCAAGAAAGCTAATGAATGCTATCCTTTATTACAAGAGGGATTGAACCTGTAAGTAAGGATGTTATTCTTGAGCTATACAGGGCATTGGTGAGACTGCATCTCAAATGCTGTATGCAGTTTTGATCTCCTTATTTAAGGAAGGATGTAAATGCATTGGAGGCCGTTCAAATGAGGTTTACTAGATTGATACCTGGAATGAGTGGGTTATCTTATGAGGAAAGGTTGGACAGATGGGGCTTGTTTCCACTGAAGCTTAGAAGAGTTGGAGGGGTGACTTGATTGAAGTATACAAGATCCTGAACAGCCTTGACAAGGTGGACGTCAAAAGGACGTTTCCTCTTGTGGGTGAATCCAGAACTAGGGGGTGGTCACTGTTTTAAAATTAGGGGTCGCCCTTTTAGGACGGAGATGAGGAGAAATTTTTTCTTTCAGAGGGCTGTGTGACTTTGGAATTCTCTGCCCCAGAAGGTGGTGGAGGCTGGGTCATTGAATATTTTTAAGGCTGGGGTAGATAGATTCTCGTTAGGCAAGCAAATCAAAGGTTATCGGGGCTAGATGGGAATGTGGAAATCGAAACACAAGAAGATCAGCCATGATCTTATTTAATGGCGGAACAGGCTCGAGGGGCCAATTGCTCTACTCCTGTTCCTATTTCTCATGTTCTTAGGTTGGGCAGCATCTGTGGAGAGAGAAACTGAGTTAACAGCCGGGATTTTCCGGTCCCACCGTGGCTGGACCCAGTGCGCCAGTCAAAAGCCCATTGACCTTTGGCAGGACCAGAAGATCCCGGCGGCAGGATGGGGGGGGCCAGAAGATCCAGGTCAATGTTTCGAGTCTGCATGACTCAGACTGGACCCCAGGTCCTGGCCACCAGGGGAGGGAGTGCCAGACCTGAGCTAAGGAGTTGGATTTAACTAACACTGACCTTGCATTCATGTGCTGGTCTCGGTGGAAATCATGCAAAAGCAAGCTTGGAAGCGGGTTTCAGTTGGGTTTTCCTCTCCCGACCTGCTTTGTGGATAGGTTTTTGTAGGGACAGGAGGAGGAAGGCAGGGTATTGTGTCCGGCTCACTCCCAGTCTCAGGGTTCTCCCTCTCTCACATTCTTTCACACAGACTCGCTCACACATAGACTCACTCGCAAACACACGCACACTCGCTTACACAGACTCTCTCCCCACCTAGGAGGTGGTGGCCAAGCCCTCCTCCCATTTGGCGGACCTTCCCAATCTCCAGACACTCCATAGGCCTTCCCAATCTCCCCCTGATTGTCGACACCTGTTGCTTCCTGCTTTCCATCATTCTTACCGCGCCTCTCCCCAGCCCTTGTTTGCTTCCCTTGCTTGGGACAGCCCACGGAGTGATCAGCACAATCAGGAAGCAAAATGATTTCATCTCATGTTCTCAGCCAGTGTGTATTTGCAGATTTTGATTTTTTTTTTATTTGTTCTTTTTTTAAAAATGTATATGACTTTCTTTTCCCTCATAGCCTCCCCGCCCGCACTCCATTCTTGGCCCTGTGCTCCTTAAGGGGCCGGTGCTTGTGCAGGAGGGTGAGAGAGAGCGCTTCCTCTGAAAATAAAGGAGCAGCCACTCAGCTTCACACTGCTTGCTGCCTCTCCAATCAGAGAGTGATTCCCTCCCTGCGTTTGCAGCTAATAGGCTCAATGGTGGGCCTATTAGCAGCAAACGCAGGAGAGAAGCGGCCTGTGATTGGAGGAGCAGCTCCTTGCAGATTTTTCATTCAACTCGCCCATTGAGTTGAATTGACTCACCGTGAGTCCGTGGGCTGGATACAGAGAATTCAAGGACTGGGTCATTGGCCGTAGGCCAGGCGTTGGAGAAGCCTGGCTTAGAGCAATGGCCTTGTAGTTTAATGTAGACAAATGCATGTTGAAAGTTGGAAAAAAAGTTGACGATACACAAACCATGAATGATGCCGAAATAGATGATTATGAAAGAGAACTAGGAGTCTTGGTAGACTCAATATTCAATGTGTGGCATAATTGCAGAGGACCAAGCTGTGAAGCCAATGTAATTCTGAACTACGGAGCCAAAATAATAGTCAAGTCTGAAGAAGTCAAGATCTAATCAGATGATGGCTTGAATAATGAGCCTAGTTCTGATCATAGAGATAGAAATGGGGCATTCAAGTGGTGGGGGTAATGGGGAGTAAAATAATATGGTTGATCCATGTGCTGTGATTTTAATTGCCTCTATCTGGTGAAGGTAGGCAGTAGGGTAATTTTAAATTGAATGCAGCAAAGGCACCTGCCAAAACTAACATCATTGTGGCCCAATCTGCTATTTTAACTGGAAGCTTGAGTTAGGGAGCAGAGACAGCTTCCTGCAAAGGCAAACCTGCTGTATTATGCACCAGGAGTTAATTCTTTTAGCCTTCTTTGAGGGACAGGAATCCATCAAGCAAACATTGAGCCTTCTTTATCCCAGGTTTATTACTTTTCCTTAATCCCTGATGCCTGTATTATTGTTCCTGCCTGCTGATCAAGCAGAGCTTTCATAGAATCATATAGTGGTTACATCATAGTAGAAGGCTATTTGGGCCATCACATCCACTTTGCAAGAGCAATTCACCTAGTTCCACTCCATTGTCCTTTCCTCACAGGTTTGTAAAGTTTTCTCTTCAGATGCTTATACCATTTCCTTTTGAAAGCCATGACTGAATCTGCCTTCAGCACACTCTCTGGCAGTGCATTCCAGACCCTAACCACTCATTGCTTAAAAAAACTTTCCTCATGTCATCATTGCTTCTTTTGCATTCACTTTAACTGCTCTGGTTCTTGATTCTTGAACTGTTTTTCTCTCTCTACTCTGTATAGACCTCTCATGATTTTGAACACTTCTATCAGATCTCCTCCTAACCTTCTCCTCTGTAAGGAGAACAACCCCAGACCTAGTTTCTCCAAACTACCTTAGCAATCAAATTCCCTCATAAATATTTTCTGCACTCTCTCAAAAGCCTTCAGATCCTCCTTAAAGTGTGGTACCCAGAATTTGGAAGAAGATTTTTGGACACCAGTCAGGTGTAGTACCAAATGAGGGAAGGTGGACATCTAACTAGTCTTATTCAGAAGGACTATTTTATTGACTCAGCAGGATTTCTCTCAACCTTGCAGATGTATTGTGCTTTTGAAGCCTTTGATTTCCTATGTGGAACTGTGCAATCTTTTGCACAAGGATCTGCAACTGCACTCCTGCTCAGACACTGCTGCAAATGCTAATGAAAGTACTGATTCACAGAATCACAGAATTCTTACAGTGCAGAAGGAGGCCATTCAGTCCATAGTGTCTACACCAGCTCTCCAATTGAGCATTATGACTTAGTGCCATTCTCCTGTCTTTTCCCCATACCCTTGCATATTGTTTCTATTCAAATAATCATCTAATGCCCTCTTGAATGCCTCAATTGAACTTGCCTCCACCACACTTCTAGAAGGTGCATTCCAGACTCAAACCACTTGTGAAAAAGTTTTTTCCTCACATTACATTTGCTTCTTTTGCAAATAACTTTAATTCCGTGACCTCTCATTCTGGACCTTTTTATGAGCAGGAACAGGTTCTCCCTATCTGCTCTATCCAGCCCCCTCATGATTTTGAATACCTCTATCAAATTTCCTCTTGGCCTTCCCCTCTCCAAGGAGAACAGTCCCAACCTGTCCAATCTATCTTCATAACTGAAATTTCTCATTCCTGGAACCATTCTTGTAAACCTCTTCTGCACTCACTCCGGTGCATTCATATCCTTCCTATAGTGTGGTGCCGAGAACTGTACACAATATTCCAGATGGGGTCTAACTAGTGTCTTATCTGCATAACCTCCCTGCTCTTGTACTCTATGCCCCTATTAAGAAAGTCCAGGATGCTGTATGTTTTATTAACTGCTCTCTTCACCTGTCCTGCCACCTTCAATGATCTATGCACATATACACCCAGGTCCCTCTGCTGCTGCACTCCCTTAAGAATTGTATCCCTTATTTTCTATTGTTTCTCCATGTTCTTCCTACCTCACACTTCTCACTGAACTTCTTCTGCCGCCTACCTGTCCACTCCACCAACTTGTCTATATCCTTTTGAAGTTCTACACTGTCCTCCACACAGTTTACAATGCTTCCAAATTTTGAATCATCCACAAACTTTGAAATTGTGCCCTGCACACTGAGATCTAGATCATTAATATATATCAGAAAAAGCAAGAGTCCTAATACCAACCCCTGGGGAACTCCACTATAAACCTTCCTCCAGCCTGAAAAATATCCATTGACCATTACCCTCTGTTTCCTATTCCTTAAGCAATTTTGTATCCACATTGCTACTGTCTCTTTTATTCCATGCGCTCTAACTTTTCTCACAAGTCTGTTGTGTGGCACTGTATCAAATGCCTTTTGAAAGTCTATGTACACCATATCAACAGGATTACCCTCATGTACCCTCTCTGTTACCTCTTCAAAAACTCCAGTAAGTTAGTTAAACACGATTTTCCTTTTAGAAGTCCATGCTGGCTCTTACTAATCAACTCACATTTTTCCATTGTCTCAAAAAATTTCATGCCAGAGAATTATCATGGGCCATTGGCAATATTAGTAATAACAGTCAGTCAGGAGTGCATAATTTTATTCATAAATGGTTGATGTCTTTCCCAAAGAGTCAACAATTATGTTGTTCTTCTCAGACTTCATGAGCAGCAGCAGGATCATGTCCTGGGCTTCCTCAAAGTGGCACGGAAGTGTCACAGCAGCAGAGAAGACCCAGGAGATTAGATGGCAACAGAGACCCAACTGTGGAAGCAACAACTTACTGAAGGACAGAGCAGCAAGGAACTGTAATCACTATCTCTAATATACTTTAGAGAATTAATATTACTCTGGAATTCTGTTCTTTGTATAAGGTACCACACCTTTCAATTGTGGACCCAATCACTATTCAATTTCTTCTCATAAGCCCAGCTGCTAATTCTCTTTGTCTTTGGTTTTATAATACCAATACCAATAAGGTTAAAGGACTCTCCAAAGCCTTTAAACCAACAGCAGCATTCCTCCTCTTGCATGATTATAGTTGTCTGAAAGGTTCAGTCATATCTCTTTATCTAGCTTTGAAAATCTATTCTTGCTTTCTCTCCACAGATTGAGTTGATCCATCTCATTAGCTAAAAATGTTACTGCTTTCATGTCGATTATTTTTTTAAGTTAATATTTTGGGCAGGAATAGCTTTTGCTGATACTGACCAGAATTAAATCCAAGAATAAGTTATATGAATTGCTGGGATTTCAACCATGAAATCATGAAGGCATGTAATTGGGAAAATTAAAAGTTCCTCGCAACCACATGAAAGGATGGTTTCAGGAACATCCTGCCAACTGTACCACAGGAATATAGGAATGTACGGGACTGGATAAGATCATTTTGGTCCATCTGGCTAGCTCCACAATTTAAGAATAGAATACACTGTTCACTATCTGTATCCATAATGGTTTTTCTTGCCGAATGCCTGTCCAGCTCTCCCTCTTAAAATGTATTGATGTTATTAGCTTTAATTGTCTCCCTCTGTTCACAGTACTCCGGTGCATTACTGAGTGAATGCTGCACTGTTGGAGGTGCCACCTTCCTGATAAGACTTTAAACCAAAGGCCCTGTCTGAATTCTTTGCAAGATATAAAAGAACCCATGGCACTATTCAAAGAAGAGCAGAGAGGTATGCAGTACCTTGGTCAACAGTTAGCACTCAACACCACCAAGAAAGTTTATCTGGTCTTTTATGCTATTGCCATTTGTGGAAGCATGCTGTGCTCCTACATTGCAACAACAGCTATACTTCAAAAGCATTTAATTGGCTGTAAAGTACTTTAGTACGTCCTGTGGTCGTGAAAGCCGCTATATAAATAAATGCAAGTCAGTTTGTCTGTCTGTCTTCCTTTCTTCTCTTTCTTTCTTGTGGAATGTTTGAGAATAAAGCTTTACCATGGTCTTCTCAAGTATTAGTACAGAAATGTCAAAGATTTTAAAGACTTTTCTTTTTGAATTAAATATGCCATGGCTGGTTTCCTAAGCAGTGTTGCCATTTGCACTATGTTTTCGAGGCCACAGGTAGGAAATGTGACACTTCATGTTCAGTCTTGGCTCCCGTCTCTGTTCCGTACTGTCTTGGAGTTATCCGAACCAACCCCCCTCTGCCCAATCCCACAATCAAAAGAAAAGATCCAGCACCAAAGAAGTGTGTGAGAGAATTATCTGACTTCTTAATCCTCTAATCTCTAGGGAAGTACCTGATTACTACATCCTCTTACCTGCTCAATAAATTTGTCAAAGAATTCATCATACAGAGACATTTGAGTCTGTTAGTTTATTCAAATTTAAGCTGTTGCCCAGCATCCCCTTCTCTACTCCCATTTCCTCTGGAGGCTTTTTTACCCGCCCCTTAGTTCAGCCTGGATGATTCACTGACCATGACATTAATATGCCTTGTACATGTCAAGTTTCTTTTGTAAATTATCACAAGGAACTACTGTTTAATCCATTTTGATCTTTTCTGGCATTCAGTTTACTATTTTTCCTGTTAGTTAAGAGCATCAAATTGTAAGTTTTTTTTTCTAGGGTTGACCATATTCACTATAGACAGGCCCATTTGATCTAGACCCTTCTGGACTTTGAAGAAGCTCTTCAAGGAGACCAGATGATAAGCTGTGAGCGAGGCCCCAGTCTTTGCTCAGCTATTAAAATGCCATTGACATAGCTCAGGAACAGGTATAAACGAAGAACCTGAACCTTGTGGAAAATCTCTAGAATCTCGAAGAATGAGAGGTGACCACATTGAAACTTACAAAATTCTTCATGACAGGATAGATATAAATAGGATGTTTCCCTTGACTGGTCAGCCTAGTACCAGGGGACACAATCTCAGAATAAAGGGCAGGACACTTAAGACAGAGATGAAGTGAAATTTCTTCACTCAGAGGGTGGTGAATCTTTGGAATTCTCTACCCCCGGGGGCTGTGGAAGCTCAATCATTGATCAGGCTCAAGACAAAAATCGATTGATTTCTGGATATTAATGACATCAAGGGATATGGAGATAGTGTGGGAAAATGATGTTGAGGTAGATGATCAGCTGTGATCTAATTGAATGGCAGAACAGACTTGATGGGCCGAATGGCCTACTCCTGCTCTTATGTTCCTATCAACCATTGGACAAAACTGTTAAAAGTTGCTGTGTCTGCTCTGATGGCCACCCGATAACTGTGCCCAAATTCCCAATACACACTCCTAGCACAAATTTAATGCCTCTAGTTGTCTCTTTATCAGAAAGCTAGGTATTCAGAATATCAATTCACTGAAGACATGAAACTGAAGAGTTTTATAGGACTGGCCTTTGTGCCATCTCTTTCCAAGGCACTTTGGAGGATAATTTTGATTTTGACCAGCAGTGTAAAATGTTTGACATTAGATCAGCTAACCATTATACTCTCAACCAGAATAGAAAATCAAGAGAGATGTATAACCTGTAGCTAATCCAGTGTCACCTATTTTACTCCTTTCCCCAAATTCAAATTTGCGCTTCCAAAGAAACTGCAAGTAGGCACCCTTTGATTGAAACATGTCCTAACAGTTCATGGAAGTTGCCACTTCTGTTTCTACTTCACCTGAACTCTGCTAGCCTTGAATTGAGGAAATTGATATACTCAAGGTAGTATTGAAAATGGCAGATAAAACTCTCTGCAGGAACTTTCCCAGAGTGCTCCATGAGTTAATGGAATCTTTGGCTCAATATTTTGTTATTATGTGGCAGATGATGTGTGCCAGGTGGACCAAATCCACAAGGGAAACTTGGCCACGCGATCACAACGGTTTTGCAATTTTCATTTATTATGAGAAGATTTGTGCACTGAATTCATAAGTAATGCACTAACACCGTTAGAGATTTTAAAAATTAAATTAAGACATTTATTAACAAAAGATTTCAAGCACATCCATAAGATTACAGTTATTAAATACAATAACCAATTCCAAAGTCCCTAATTAACCTGACTCCAAACTATACACCCTCTTTAAGGCAACAGTCCAAAGTAGGTTTTAAATTTACATAGGCAATCCAGCGAGTTTACCACAGTGCCCACACAAGAGTGGAATTTCAAAGGCTTTTTAACACAATTTTAGTTACTGGACACAGCAGACTTCTGCAAAAGTGGCTAGAGGCTTCTTCCAGGTCTGTCACATGGTGTACCTTTCAGGATTTTCCACAGCCCCTCAAAATAATCTGCCATCCTTCTTTGTATATGTTTCTCTATCTTTAATCTGTAAAATCTGTTGTTCTCTATGTCTTTGGAAATTTACTTTTCCCATAATATAAAAATATTTCTTGTTGCCAATATGATCAATACCCTTGGGAAAAATAAACATACTGCTTGGCTTTGCTTTTCTTGTTAGCTATAAACATCCCATCATCCCTTTGAAACCCAAACAACCTCTTCACTTATCATGAAATGCAAATTTCCTTCACACCCTACATGTTTACTCATTAGCATTTCAAATGCCTTTTATCCCTAACTTCTTTTGATAATTTCAAACTTGTAGTCTATCTGATTAATTCAATTAAACCACAGCCAGAACCATCAACACTCACATAGCTATAAATCTACAATAAACCACAATAATATAATGAAAAAATGTTAGCTTCATGACAATTTTTATCACAACTGCCAGCTTCGAACAGCTGCAGATGTAACCCAGCACTAAGCTCTTGGTGAAGTCCTCGGTCAGCATGGCCATATCTGGCCAAGTGTTTTGCACAGCATTTTTTTGTGCTTTCTAAAACATGCTCCTTAGCTTCAGCTGCGGTTCTGTGATAATATGACTGAATTGTGGTGTTTACATAACCTGCTGCAGATCTGCCTTGTTTGTGTGAGCTGTGTCTACATGGTTAGAACAGTTCTGTTTGGGTATCCACATGATCACCTTCCCTTCCTCAGCAACTGTCATTCTCTTTGTGGTTTGGTTCATGGTGATTGTTATAGAGATAAATCTTAAAATATAAACCCTGGTTTCTGTGTGGCTATTGCTGCACTGTAGCCAAGCATTTGTGCTATTGGTGTGCTTTCATTTTGGACTCTAGCCTTTTGGTTTTGGTCAGTAATGTTTAGGTTTCTCCTCCCTCTTTGCAAAATGAGTTTCCATTGTTTTATAGATTTGATTTTAAAAGGTATGAGAGTTTGGCTTGGATGTAATTGATAGCCATTTATGTCTCTGAAACAATTTTTAAATAAATAATTATATAGTTTGCACGGAAGAAGAGTCATACAGACTCGAAATGTTAACTCTGTTTCTCTCTCCACAGGTAGTCAGACCTGCTGAGTTTTTCCAGCATTTTCTGTTTTAGTTCAGATTTCCAGCATCCGCAGTATTTTGTTTTTATCTTAGTTTGTTTCCAGCTTTAATGGTATAACGCAGTCAATGTTGTGGTATAGTCGATATCAGCCTTGTTGGCTCCGTGGTAACACTCTGCCCTGAGCCAGAAAATTGTGAATTCATGCCCCACTCCAGAAACGTGAGCACAATATAAGCTGGCACTTCTGTTGAGTGCTAAGGGTATGCTGCACTGTTGGAGGTACTGTCTTTCGGATGAAGTGTTAAACAGAGGCCCTGGCCTAGAAGTTCCTTGATGTTGTGTTCGTTTTACAGATTTAAAATGGCTAAAGCACCTGTGTGTCCAACAAGGATAGGCAACAAATATGTGCATTTTATGTGCTGCAAGTGCACCACCTACCATATCAATATATCAATATCAGACTGAAGTATAGGTGTCCGGTGCCTGCGTGTGAAACAGGCATTAGGTTGTTTGCATAAGCATAATGTTTGTTTTGGGACCCCGTCCAAAAATTGGGCTGCCTCACTAGCCGCTTCCAGACCAGCGGCAATGAGGGTCACCAAGTCCCCATGTGCAGCCTAACCAGTAAGCTGTAAATGTGCAGACAGTAGGAGCAGACACAACAGTCCCAAATACTGTCCTGGCTCCACTGAAAAAGGTGGATAATGTCAGATAGGAAAGAGGTTATGGTTGCCTCCCAGTCGCCCCTCCCTTCGAATCAACTCCCCAGGACCTACCAGAGGGCATCTGATGGCAATGCAGCAGCCTGAAATTCACATCCGCTTCACCAGTGATCTGGCTGGGGACACACTACAGAAATCCTCAGCTCGCTGGTCTCGTTTAAGTTAGGCTTGAAGTCCAATATTGAGTGGACCATGGTTCTCCGGTGCAGGGATCTTTCCCTGCACATAGTTCAAAAGTGTTATATCATTTTGACCCCTCTGCCATCGGCCTCTAAGGTGGATGTATAAGATCTTATAACATTATCTGAAGAAGAGCAACATTTCTCGGCAACATTTATCCCTCAATCACTCTCTGGTCATTTATTTCATTGCAGATATGGGATCTTGCAAATTTCCAACTGTTCTTCTTACAACAGTGACTACACTTCAAAAGTAATTAATTGGCTGCAAAACACTTTGAGATTGTGAGATTGCGAAAGGCACCACATAAATGCAAGCTCTTTTTTTCTGTCCATCACTGGTTTCATGGCACTGCTACTTTTACTGCCAGGATGGACATATTGGGCAATCAATGGCTAGAATGTGGGACTTAGATGGTTAAGGTGGGAGGTGATGCAATTAAACATCTTGGAATACGTTCAACCAGAGTTGCCAACCCTACTTGCATTGCTTTATCATAGTATGAACAAATGTCAGTGTCCTTTTAAGTTAAGTTGATAATAACAGGAAGATATACTGCTGGTAAGCAGCGAACCTTGTTCTGTATGAACAATCACCTCCTGCGTGATTTCCATGAGATAGGTGACCATTTAATATTTTACACACATTCCTTTCTAATTAGCATTAATACACTGGATGCATTTTAAAACTTGATCTTACAACCTCTATTTTGTTTGCATTTGCTGTAATTTAAGCAGTGGAATCATTCTCTAACCAAGTGCTACCAAAGTCTAACGTCATTATTTTTTCCAAATTTACATTTTTTTTTGCTTTTCCTCCTTGCACTGCACATCTCCCGTGTGTTAAAAGGGAGAGGCAGTCCTCTAGTGACTGGAAAGAGGAACTGCATTACCATATCACAATTTTAATGTTGTCACAATTCTGAATAATTCTGAAAAGTGGCCTGGATGAGTGTGGCTCCAGCAGCACACAAGAAGCTCAACACCATCCAGGAGAAAGCAACTCGGTTGATTAGCACCCTATCCACCACCTTCAACATTCACTCCCTCTACCACCAGTGCACAGTGACAGCAGTGTGTACCATCTACAAAATGCATTGGAGCAACTCACCAAGACTCCTTCCAAACCTGTGACCTCTACCATCTAGAAGGACAATGGCAGCAGATGCACCACCACCTTTAAGTTCCCCTCCAAGCCACACACCATCCTGAGTTGGAAATATATTGTTGTTCCTTTACTGTAGCTGGATCAAAATCCTGAAACTCCCTTCCTATCAGCACTGTGGGTGTTCCTACAACACATGGACTGCAGCAGTTCAAGAAGGCAGTTCACCACCTTCATTTGCCTACTTAACAGTGATCACACTTCAAAAGCAAACCATTGGTTCTAAAACACTTTGGAAAGTCCTAGAAATATATTATGGTGTTGTATAAATGCAACCTCTTCATTTATTTCCTAATTCACTTTGTTTTTAAATTTGAGCAGAAAGGTACATTTCCATTAATGTGCATGTGGCTGCACAATATTGTTCAAGTATTACCTAAGGTTTTGATCCAAACTTCTTAAGACCTAATTTTAAAAGCTACTCATCAGTCTTTGCTGAGAATTGGAGGGTCTAAAAGAGTTCATGAGCATCTAATGAGATCAAAAATAAAACTGAAAAATTAAAATTCATAGCCCATTGGGATCCAGTGCAATGAAGAATATACAGAGTGCACCAATTACAGTAGGCATATTGGTGTTAACGTGAGTTGTCCACCCAAAGCAGTTAATCCATGATTAATTAATCTTCCTCATTCAACCTCAGTGTTAAGTGTCCTTATCTTGTTCTCTTTTGGAAAAATTCTGAGGAACAGGATTAATCTCCACTGGAGAGACAGGGATTAATCGGTGATAGTCAGCATGGCTTTGTCAGGGGAGATCATATCTAACAAATTTGATTGAATTTTTCGAGGAAGTGACTAGTTGTGCAGATGAGAGTAGTGCAGTTGATTTAATCTACATGGATTTCAGTAAGGCTTTTGACAAGGTCCCACATGGGAGAATGGTCAAGAAGGTAAGAGCCCATAGGATCCAGGGCAGTTTGGCAAATTGGATCCAAAATTGGCTTAGTGGCAGGAGGCAGAGGGTGATGGTCGAAGGTTGTTTTGCGATTGGAAGCCTGTGACAAGCGGTGTACCACAGGGATCAGTGCTACGATCCTTGCTGTTTGTATTGTACATTAATGATTTAGACATGGATATAGGAGGTATGATCCGTAAGTTCACAGATGACACGAGAATTGGTGGTATCGTAAATAGTGAGAAGGAAAGCCTTGGGTTACAGAATGATATAGATGGGCTGGTAAGATGGGCAGAGCAGTGGCAAATGGAATTTAATCCTGAGAAGTGTGAGATGATGCATTTTGGGAGGATCAACATGGCAAGGGAATACACAATGACTGGTAGGACCCTAGGAAGTACAGAGGATCAGAGGGACCTTGGTGTACATGTCCGTAGATCCCTGAAGGCAGCAGCACAGGTAGATAAGGTGGTTAAGAAGGCATATGGGATACTTTCCTTTATTAGCCAAGGCATAGAATATAAAAGCAGGGAGGTTATGTTGGAGCTATATCAGACGTTGGTTAGGCCACTGCTGGAGTACCGTATGCAGTTCTGGTTGCCACTCTATAGGAAGGTTTGATTGCATTGGAGAAGGTGCAGAGGAGATTCACCAGGATGTTGCCTGGGCTGGAGCGTTTCAGCAATGAAGAGTGACAGGATGGGCCAGCGTTGCTTTCCTTAGAGCAGAGAAGGCAGAGGGGGGACATGGTAGAAGTATACAACATTATGAGGAGCGTAGATAGGAAGAAACTTTTCCCCTTAGCGGAGGTCTCAATAACCAGGGGGCATAGATTTAGAGGGGATTTGAGGAAAATAATTTCACCCAGAGGGTGGTGGGAATCTGGAACACATTGCTTGAGGGGGTGGTAGAGGCAGGAACTCTCACAACATTTAAGAAATATTTAGATGAGCACTTGAAATGCCATAGCATACAGGGCTACAGGTCAAGTGCTGGAAAATGGAATTAGAATGGATAGGCGCTTGTTGGCCGGTATGGACACGATGGGCTGAAGAGCTTTTTCCATACTGTTTGACTGAAGCTAACATATTCTTGGCAAGCTGAAATCAAACAATATTCAGGTGCTAAGGATTAAACAGCAGCCTGTGAATTCAAACAAGTTTCTATTGTGTGTTTTTCACTTCCACTCTCCCTTCATGACTCTATCTTGATGTCTTTGATGAACCCAGTTACTGAGCCAAAGGGTTGATTTCACAAACACAAGGGATTAATGAGGCTCAAAAGTATTAAAGAACCTGTTGAACTTTCCAAAATTGCCATGTTATAAGCAGTGCCTTTTAATTGACTTCTGTGGTAGTGACTAATAGTTACCGAACTGACCACAGCACTGTGGTACATGTAGCCATTCAAGCATACAGGGCTACAGGCCTAGTGCTGGAAAATGGAATGTGCATTCAAGGGAGGAAATGGAAGCATTGTAGTGGTGGGGGACAGTATAATTAGGGGGATAGATACTGTTCTCTGCAGCCGTGAGCGTGAGTCCCGATGGCTGTGTTGCCTGCCCGGTGGCAGGGTTAAGGACATCTCGTCAGGGCTAGAGAGTAACTTGGAGTAGGAGGGGAGGGATCCAGTTGTTGCCATCCATGTTGGTACCAATGATATTGATAGGACTAGAAAGGGGGTTCTGCTGAAAGAATTTGAACAGTTAGGAGCTAAATTAAAAAGCAGAACCTCCAAGGTAATAATCTCGGGATTGCTACCTGAGCCACGGGCAAACTGGCATAGGGTAAATAAAGTCAAGCAGATAAATGCGTGGCTCAGAAATTGGTGTGGGAGGAGTGGGTTTCCGCTCATCGGGCACTGGCACCAGTGCTGGAGTAGGAGGGAGCTGTTCCGGTGGCTCGGCCTTCACTTGGACATTGTCCTGGCAAACCGAATAACTAAGGCTGTAGAGAGGGCTTTAAGCTAAATAGAGGGGAGAGAGTTCTAGAAAGGGGATACGTAGACTTACAAAGCAAAAGGATATGGCAGCCTTGCAGGGCAGCTATTCAGGTAATGATACCCAGAGTGTGACAGGAAGGGACAGACTGTACAAACATTAATAAAGAGCAGCAAATAGGGTTAAAGGGGGGAAAAAATGGTAAAAAGGCAAAATTAATGGCCTTTTACTTAAATGTGCATAGTGTTCAGAACAAAATAAATGAATTAATAACACAAATAGGGATTAATGGGTATAATCTTATAACCATTATGGGGACATGGTTACAAGATCATCAAAGCTGGGAACTAAATATTCAGGGGTATGTGACTTTTCAAACAGACAAGCAGGAAGGAAAGGGTGGTGGGGTAGCTTTGTTAGCATGAGATGGAATAAGTATGATAGCATACTAGATCCTAGATCAGAAGATGTACAAACCATATAAGGTAAATAACAAGGGGAAGAAGACACAGGTGGGAGCAGTCTGTAGGCCCCCTGACAGCTATACTGTAGGACAGAGAATAAATCAGGAGATAATGAGGGCATGTAAAAAAGGCAGTACCTTAATCATGGGTGACTTTAACCTTCATGTAGATTGGGAAAATCAAATTGGCAGAGGTAGACATGAACAAGAATTCAAAGAGTGTATTTAGGACAGTTTCTTAGAACAATATGTTGTGGATCCAACCAGGGATCAGGTTATTTTCGATCTGGTAATGTGTAATGAGACAGGTTTAATAAATGATTTCAGAGTAAAGGATCCCCTTACTAGACAATTCTAGACAATATTATAGTACCCATGGCTCGGGCAAGCATCCTTTGGCTGATAGGCAAATACTGTGAACGTGTACCAAAGATTGCACCAGATGTTCTGAGGAAAGTGGCGAAGAGCTTTACAAGTGAATAGGAGATAGTGAAACTACAAATTCTTAATCTGGGAGCTAGACTCCATAATATGGTAGAATTTAGCATTCAGTTCGAGAGTGAGAAACTTGGGTCGGAAACAACTGTGTTAAACTTGAACAAGGGTAATTACAATGGAATGAGGGCAGAGTTGGCTGGAGTGGACTGGGAAAGCAGTTTAGCAGAAAAGACGGTTGAGGAACAATGGCAGACATTTAAGAAAATAGTTCATGAATCTCAACAAAAGATATATCCCAGTGAGGAAGAAGGATTCAAGGAAGGGGCTAAACCAACCAAGGTTAACCAAGGAAGTTAAGGACAGTATCAAATTGAAAGAAAAAACATACAATGTGGCAAAGGTTAGCGGTATGCCAGAGGATTGGGAAAGTTTTAAAAACCAACAAAAGATGACCAAAAAAATAATAAAGAGGGAGAAAATAAACTTTGAGGGTAAACTAGCAAGTAATACAAAAATGGACAGTAAGAGCTTCTTTAAATATATGAAAAGGAAGAGAAGCCAAAGTGAACATAGGCCCTTAGAGAATGAGGCTGGGGAAATAATAATGGGGAACCAGGAAATGGCAGAGGAGTTGAATAAATAATTTGTTTCAGTCTTCACGGTAGAAGATACTAATAGCATTGCAAAAATACTAAATAATCAAGGGGCAAAGAGTGGGAGGGGGTGGGGGGAGGAAATAAATACAATAACTATCACTAGAGAAAAAGTACTAGGGAAACTAATAGGGTGAAAGGCCGATATGTCCCCTGGACCTGATGGGTTGCATCCTAGGATATTAAAAGAAAGTAGCTACAGAGATAGTGGATGCACTGGTAGTAATCTCCCAAGAATCCTTAGATTCTGGAAAAGTCCCAGAGGATTGGAGAATGGCAAATGTAACACCCTTATTGAAAAAGGGGGTAAGACAAAAACAGTAACTATAGGCCAGTTAGCTTAACATCTGTCATTGGGAAAATGTTGGAGTCCATTATAAAGGATGTAATAGCAGAGCATTTAGAAATACATAATCTAATCAAGCAGAGTCAGCACGGCTTCATGAAGGGGGAATCATGTCTAACAAATGTATTAGAATTCTTTGAGGAGGTAATGAGCAGGATAGGTAAAGGGGAACCAGTAAATGTAATATATTTGGATTTCCAAAAGATGTTCAATAAGGTACTACACATAAGGCTACTTAATAAGATAAGAGCCCATGGTGTTGGGGGTAGTATATTAGCATGGTTAGAGGATTGGCTAACAAATAGAAGACTGAGAGTTGGGATAAGGGGGGCATTTTCAGGAAGACAACCTGTAACTAGTGGAGTGTCACAGGGGCCTCAATTATTTACAATATACATTAATGACAAATGAGGGAAGTGAATGTGCTGTCGCCAAGTTTGCGGATGACACAAAAATAGGTGGGAAAGCAAGTGGTGAGGATGAGACAAGGAGTCTACAGAGGAATATAGACGGGTTAAGTAAGTGAGCAAAAACTTGGCAGATGGAATATAATGTGGGAAAATTTGAGGTAATGCACTTTGGCAGGAAGAATAGAGGAGCTGAATATTATTTAAATGGAGGAAGACTGTAGAAGTTTGCAGCACAGAGGGATTTACGAATCCGTGTGCTTGAATCCCAAAAAGCTAACATATGAGTTCAACAGGTAATAGGTAAGGCAAATGGAATGTTGGCCTTTATTTCAAAGGGAATGGAGTATAAAAATTGCTAAAACTATACAAGGCACTAGTTAGACCACACCTTGAATACTGTGAACAATTTTGGGCCCCTTAACTAAGGAAAGATATACTGGCATTGGAGAGAGTCCAGAGAAGGTTCACTAGGTTAATCCCAGGGATGGAGGGATTTTCTTATGAGGAGTGGTTGAGTAGGTTGGGTGTGTACTCATTGGAGTTTAGAAGAATGAGAGGTGACCTTATTGAAACATTTAAGATTCTTAGGGGCTTGGCAGGTTGTTCCCCTTGTGAGAGAGTCTAGGACCAGAGGGCATAATCTCAGAGTAAGGGGATGCCCATTTAAAACAGAAATGAGGATGAATTTCTTCTCTCAGAAGGTAGTTAATCTGTGGAATTCATTACTGTAGAGGCTGGGTCATTACTTATATTCAAGTCTGAGATAGACAGATTTTTAATCAGTTAGGGAATCAAGGGTTATGGGGGAAAAGGCAGGAAAGTGGAGTTGAGGATTATCAGATCAACCATAATCTCATTGATGGCGGAGCAGATTCGATGGGCCGAATGGCCTAATTCTGCTCCTATGTCTTATGGTCTTATATGCCTGATATAGTTGGCTTCCTATGATAAGTAGTGGGAAACGTAATGCCTTGCTCGCCGCAATTGACATTTTGCTACATCACAACTTTCTGATCTTATCACTGGCTTTTGGCAGGAGATGCGATGAATGAATGTTGACAAAAGCCTGTAAGCCCATTGAAAAGCAAGCCAAAACCAGGGCAGCTGGTTGTTGATGCTCTTTGACTGTGTCCTAATTACTCTGCCCTTGGGAACAATGAAAGAAGAAGAAAAAGAAATAAAGGACTTCCATTTACATAGCACCTTTTATGTTCTCAGGACATCCCGTTCACAATTAAGGACATTTGGAACATGGTCACTCTTGTAATAAAGAAAATAAAACTCATTGAGGGAGCACCAGTACTTCCAAGTTGCACACAATCTAGACGTGCATTTATTACACCACTTCTTCATCATAGCTGGGTCAATATCCTGGAATTCCCTATCTAACACTATTGTTTTTACACAATTTGAGTATTGCTGAAAAAAAGAGACATGCTGTTGAAACTTTTTGTCTTGCACTCACCAGGACAGTCACAAGAATGCCAAATCTCAAAGGGGGAACAAGAGGATATACAGCATTAACAGAGGGTGCTGATTGGTTGGCAAGTGGACTCTAGTTGGTAGTGGTGTTGCCATAGAGAATGCACCAGGGAACAGTCAACTGCCAAGCTTTTGTTTAAATTCAAACCAGGCAGGCTGACTCAGTTTGGTCACGACATTAACATGGGGAATGAACCAGGGAATGGCTGTCCCCCAAGCCATAGTTGAAAAGAGTGGAATGCATGGACATGTTCTTTCTGCTTGCAAAGGACAGGACCCTATGTGTAAATATGTAGCTTCTAGCACATGTAAGTGAGCTATGAGCCCAACTGATAATCTTAAATTGGTTATCAGTGTAATTCTTAGCACAATCAGGATTGTTTAGCAAATTTTGTCCAATCATGGAATCATATCTAATATTGGACGCTATGGCCAGAAGTTTTCCCTCATTGGGCGGGCTCGGCGGGAGTGGTTGGGAAGCTGACTGCTGCCTGTGATCGGCTCCGCACCGCGATTTCATGTAGGCAGGCCAGTTAAGGCCCACCTTGTGTGGATCATGAGCGGCAGCACTCAGCGTTACCTGTGCGGGCATGGGTAGAAGGGAGAGCTGGGCCTCACGCGCAGAAAGACTGTGCCACATGAGATGGTACATGTTTTTAATTTCCAAATAAAGTTTTTATTTAATTTGTATTAGCTTCAGGAAACCTCATCCTGCTCGTGGATGAGGTTTCCTAAAAAACGTAAAGGCCGTTTGCCTTTCTCGCCTGCAGCGTAAATTTCAATTAATAGGCCCTTCAATTATCGGCGAGTGTGCAGCCGTCTCCAGCACGTGCCCGCCGAACTAAATATTGCGCGAGTGCGCAATAACATTGGGACGCACGCCCGACGTCATATTACGCTCATGCGTGTTGGGCGCACGCCTGCAGACCGCATGTAAAATTGTGGCCCAAGTTCTGTTTTGCAAGCGTGGACTTACTGAGTACGGCTAGAGATGAGACATAACATTATGGGCAGAATCTTTGGCGAGCGGGGACGGGGCCTGCTCAGTGAGGCATAAAATGATGAGGGGTGACGTCTGGAGTGCGTCCCGATGCGTCATTTAGATTTTCAGTTCGGCAGACGCGCAGTCACTGAACTGTCAAAGGCCTATTAAAAAGCGGATTAAGGCAATCAGCTGAGCTGCCCGTCCAACCTTACAGTTGGCTGGCAGGCAGGGAGCCCAGACGGCCTTCGCATTTTTCACTGAGCCTCATCCACGGGCAGGATGAGGTTTCATGAATGATTTAAAATTTTCAGAAAATTTTTTAATTAAGATTAATGCACGTGTTCCAGCTCATGTGACAGTTTCACATGAAGAGACGTGTCATAAAAAAATTTTCAACGCTTTATTAAACTATTTAAATTTAAAACTAATCTGGGTGCCTCAGGTAGATTTCTGCACCCTTTCACGCATATGCGCGAAACAGTGCACCCCTGACTCAGGCAACAACTGCCCCCCCCACCTGCACAGGGAACGCACAGCGCTTCTGGGAGTGCATCACGCTGGGCGGGCTTTAACTGGCCCGCCCACGTAAAATGGCAGCGCACAGCCGATCGGGGCGCTGATTGGCTGCGTGCCCGCCCACGCCCACCCCCTACACAACCGCCCCCCTGCCCCTGACAGGGAGAAAATTCTCCCCTATATAACTTAGATGAGATCTATAAAAATAAATTTAAAGTAAAAATGTAATAAACCATGTCCCCTCATATGACTCTGTCACATTGAGCAGGCACATGTTATTAATGAAAAATTAAGCGTTTTTATTTGCTTTTGGAAACCTCATCCCGCCCGTGTATGAGGTTTCAAAAAAAAGTACAAAGGTCACTTGGACTTTTTGCTTTACCGCCAACCGTTAGGTTGGGTGGACAGCGAAAAATTTAATTGATAATTTAATGGCCTTAACATCAATTGCTGGCTCTGGCACATGCCTGCCGACTGAACTATCGTGTAACTGCGCGTTGATGTTGGCATGCTCGGCCGACGTCAATGCGCATCATTTCACACCCGAGCAGGTCAGGTGCATGCCCACCTGCCGAGCGAAAATTTCTGTCCACTGTTATTTTTGATAGGACATTCTGTATCCTAACAATCCTCTATGTAAAAAAAACCTATCATGTTTTTGGTGCAAGATTAATCATGCTGGACTACAAGCACACCGCTCCAGTGTTGTTAAACTGTTAGCAGAAACACTAATATCACATCTCTAGTCTGAGTTCATAGGAATATTAGGCCATTTAGCCCCTTGAGCCTGTTCTGTCTGCCATTGAATGAGATTGCGGCTGATCTGTGACCTAAATCCATACATCTTTTGCCCCATATCGCTTAATACTTCTTGTGAACAAAAGTCTCACAATCTCACATTTAAAATCAACAATTAACCTGCTGTTTGCAGAATAGTTCCAAACTTCTACCGCATTTTGCATGTGGAAGTGTTTCCTAACTTCACGCCTCCTGACAATAACATACTACCAGAGTTAAGACTGGGGTCCATTCCTTGAACATCCAGCATTGTCAACCCTCCCCAATTGTCCTTGAGACTCCCGGATTAAATAATTAATCTCTTGGATACTGCTGCCAACAACCCAGAGGAAAATTCAATGGGAAGCTTCAATTCTACTCAGATGCAAAAGAATCCTGTTGAATCTTGACTTCACAAACCTTCACTTTCCAGCAGGACTGTTATCTGGAGCAGGAATCCTGACTGATGTTAGCTACCCTCCCTACCTGAGGGATACTGAGGTAAATTATAGCCCCACCACCATTGCCACAGCTGAGATTAGCAAACTGAGCAACACACACGTGATCAAATTTGACAGTTCCTGAAGCATTAAATCTAACTTCTCTCCACATAAAACGCTTGGCCTGCTGAGCATTTCCAGTATTTCTGTTTTTATTCCTTGAGAGGTGACACTGCCTCACAGCAAGCAGCAAACATCATACGAAGTTTGACCTAAAATGAATTCAGATTTAGAGGTAAATTAGTAAAACCTTTCCACCTTTTGAGGAAGCCTGCAGTCCATTAAATATAGTTGATTTTGTTCGGTAAGTATATATCATGTACCGTTCAACAGCAACTACATTACAAAAAAAGATTAAGGCTGGGCAGTTTTTCAGTCAAAAGGTTAATGATTTACAGCAAGTACAATGAGTAATGTGAGTTTGAACTTCAAAGTCGAGTTGCATTTCTAAATCAATGACCACCAAGTCATCAGGTCTCTGCCATAGTGTAGCCTGTATTTGTATTTGAATCATAAAACTGGCTTTGGAGGTTTTGATCTTTAAATAGCATTGTTCAGCCTCTCCATCAATTGCTGCTGTACTGTAGAGCTGCTTACTTATATGTGCAAAACAAAAACAGAATTACCTGGAAAAACTCAGCAGGTCTGGCAGCATCGGCGGAGAAGAAAAGAGTTGACGTTTCGAGTCCTCGTGACCCTTCGACAGAACTTAAGGGTCATGAGGACTCGAAACGTCAACTCTTTTCTTCTCCGCCGATGCTGCCAGACCTGCTGAGTTTTTCCAGGTAATTCTGTTTTTGTTTTGGATTTCCAGCATCCGCAGTTTTTTTGTTTTTACTTATATGTGCAGATGTGTTAAAGGTCTTAACCATGTCCATTTAAGTGACATCAATTGAAAGGTCTTTCTGTGCCTGGTGACAATCAATTAAAATGTCACAAGGGTATCTAAATTGTGTATGAGCCACATTTCAAAGTAGATTTACATGGAACAACCTATCACATAAAGAACTCAGCCTACGGAAATGAATCTGAAATCTCTATCTTGACAGGTGGAAAAAATGCACTTATGCTGTTACACACACTGCCCTGTGTATCTGTTTGTACACAGGAAGGTTCAATAGCAATGGGATAATTTTTAAAAATTAATTCTCAGAATGTGCATGCCACTGGCAAGGTTGGCCTTAATTACCCATCTTTAATTGTCCTTGAGAAGGTGGTTCCGAAGATGGGTCATACTGGACTTGAAACGTTAACTTTTATTTCTCTCTCCCAGATGCTGCTAGAGCGGCTGAGATTTTCCAGCACTTTCTTTTTATTTAAGTTCACCAGCCTCTGTAGTATTTTGCTTTTATTTACCTGAGAATGTGGTGGGCATTCTTGAACCACTTCAGTTTGTGTAGTGAAGGTGTAGAAATGTAGAAAAAATACCAGGTTTGACCCAGCGACAATGAAAATGGTGTGTGACTTGGAGGGGAACTTGCGAGGTGTTGCTGTTCCCATTCCCATGCACCCTTGTACTTCTAGATGGTATGGGGGTCATGGATTTGGGAGCAACAGTTGAAGAAGCTTTGACGGGTTGCTGCAGTGCATCTTGTATATACGCAGAATGCTATAGAAGGTGCAGCACAGAAATAGGCCATTCAGCACAACTGGTCTATGTCGGTGATTTTGCTCCACACGAGCCTCCTCCCACCATACTTAATCTAGAACTATCAGCATATTCTCCTATTCCTTTCTTCTTAATAGCTTCCTGTAAATGCACCTACACTAACAGCCTCAATAGCTTCTTGGGGTAGTGAGGTCCACATTCTAACCACTCTCGAGGTAAAGAAGTTTTGTATAAATTCCTTTTTGGATTTATTAGTGACTATCTTATATTTACTATCCCTAACATTATACCTCAGTAATTAAATGGCACAGGTTTCCTGTGCAGGAGGCCTATGAAGGATGGAGCAATAGCTGTTTTCAGACGGAGTATGATGTAAACAAGAAGGGACCCTTACAAGCAATGGCAATGTTTTTTTGTTTGCAGTCTAGAGAGCGTCCATAAGCCTTTTGCTGTTTTGAATTCTGCATGTTGAAAAGAAAAGCTGTTATCTGTAGACTATTTTTCATTCATACTCAAGGCCAAAGGCAAACATAAGATCTCATTTTAAATATGGCCACCAACAGGTCCTCTTAAGGCTGTAATTGGATCCCTCAAGTTATAGCGTGGATTATTGACCAAAAAGATGAGATGAAGGGTCAGAAAAATTCCACCCAATACTGGAACCAAATGTTGATTGAGTTGCAGGGGTTAGGGAAACACATGCTGAGCATAGACTTACAATACCACATTCTTCAATGCTTTAATCACATTAATTCATTTCTGTTCAAGCCTCATTTGTGTTTATGTTCACATCTCACATGTTGTGGCCAGGAACGCTTGACAGACCTAAGCAAGCTTCCAATTTTGTAGTTGTGTTATTGACTTCAAGGTTGAACGCACGCACACCAGACCTTATTTATTTACTGGCCCCACTCATTACTAGGAATTTTACAAGAGTTGATAGACAAATATGAGTTGAAATCCAACAGGAGCATGGTGGAGGTGGGGCCTGGTATGTCTAAAATAATTTTAAAAGATGAAGAATTAAAAAACTTTTCCCTTCTGCCATGATCATAAATGATTTTTTGGCTGTTAATGGCCTAATTGTACCTTAAGGAAGTGGCCATTTTCTTCAGTACACCTAAACATCGAGGCCAGGATTTCCCAGTTGAGGGACCCTTTAATTCCAGTCTCCACTCCTGGCCTATAGAAAGTCACTGCAGAGAGAGAGACTGGACACACCTGTGATGGCTGTTTGTCAGAGCTGATCCAAAACTAATCTCTGCTTCATGCTCTCCCCATAGTCTACTATCTTCCTCGGTTTCATATATCCGATTTTCTCTTAAACTCAAAACCGCTCTCTTTAGCAAAGTGATCCAAGTTTTAACAATGTGTGTAAAACAATTTCCCTTCAAATCGCTTACACTTACTATGTGCCAATTCGAGTCATACGAGATTAGATAGTTTAAAAAATAACTTGTTTTACAACCTCTCTTCCCAGCCATGTAACACCTGCCCTAGGATCAATTGCTTAGAGGACAACAGCCTTTTAAAAGTTCTAAAGCAGCTCACTATCCCTTGCCTCACCAAAGCCAGACAGTAGAAATGCATTGGTGCTTTTAAGATTTTTTTGAAGTTTGGGCCTTCTTATTCTTGTTCTGGGCTCTTATGTTTTTCTGTATCTACCCTGTTGAATTTATCATTTTAAACATTTCAATTAGATTATCCCTCATGAGTTTATGCCTCATAATTTAACCCTTTAAGCTATGGTGTTTCTAACAGTGCATTTTATAATTGAGGCAAATATTTTAACAATAAATAAGAATTACAATAAGACCCTAACGTTGACCAAATATGTGCCATGTGCAACTTTAGCTTTGGAAAATCTTTAAAGAAGAAAAAATGTTGCTTCTGTAATTCAAACATTTAATCAGGTTTGATTCATCGATTTGATGTTGATGTAGTCTACTGACCAGCTAAGAGACACAGCCACAGAATCACATTTTATACCACTTTTGAATTAATAAAATTGAAATGTTTCTGTAAAACAAAGATAGGCTAGAAAATGAGAAGTTTCATAACAGGACACCCACTAAATGATTCCCAATACAGAAATCCTCCTTAAAAGAAAGAGGCAGAATGATCTGAGAAGTTTTGGAAGGAACCTATGATTTTAAAAAAACTGCTTGTAGATATCAAGATGTAAAATGTCTCGGAAAGAATGGATGAGACCACATTAACCAGTCAAAGGTTCAAGTTTTGTATTTTATTAGAGGAAGAAGAAAATCTAAGTGAAAAAATTAAACAAGACTTAAGAAAGTTTGCGCATATTTGCTCATAACAACTGTGATTTAAGTTCAGTTGTAGAGAAGCTACAAATTTTCATTTAATTACCTAAATTATTTTACGGAAACCCAGTGACTGTTATTTGAAGTAGTTTATTGTTCAAATACACCAAGTTAAGTTGCAAGCACTTTTATGCCAAATATATACAGAAAAAAGTACAGTAACACAGAACAATGATTCAAACATTGAAAAGGGACATTTTCTCAAACACTCCAGAAGGGGCATTGCGAGTCCCCTTCAAGCGTTCGTAGCATACATTCAGACTAGGTGTTGTGTGCCTCTTGGAAAACAAAAAAAGGACTGGAAAGCAATACATGCCTGATAAAACTACAACTAAAAATGTCATGACTATTGCATTTGGACCGATTTATTATAGATTTGTACATCAATATTTCAGTCTCTGGGTTAAACAAAATGACAAGGAACAGCAGGCAAAACCTGACTGTTGGGATTGAATATCATATTTTCCATACTGAAACAAAACAGAGATAATAATCTCTATTAAATTGTGCTCAATGCTCCAGGCATAGGACTACCTTCAGTATGGCACATTTGGTCCGTGTTTAATGCTATTAAGTTGTGACAAACAGGAGTAATTTTAGAAAAACATTTAAATTATTGTTGCTTTTTCTGTAGCAGGTGACCTGCTGGCGTGGTTATAGTGTACAATTAAGAACTCTTTACAGGAAATAATCTGGAGTACGACGAGTGACATGAGGCTCCCCACGGCGAGGCGCTGGATCAAACTGAAGGCTGAGAGGAAAGGAGTTGCACTTAATACATGAACCAAAGAATATTAAAAGGCACCAATGTACAAACTTACTATTTTGCATCAAATAGGCTTAGAACAGGAAAAAGGTAGCCACTTAAATATCTGCTGCTCTTCTAAAGTGCTTTTGTTGGTCTTAAAAAAAAGTTAATGTTTCACATGCTTCACATATTAATTTGAATGAAAGTTGAAAATTAGAAGTCTATTTTACATTAAAGTCTCTAGTCAAGAAAGTTCTGCAATGAAATCTTGGCTTGGTCAGTCTGCAACATTCAACTCACCAAAATAACAAAGTGAAGGTCATCTTACAAGAAAAGAAAGCAATTCTAAAACTAAAGTCACAAACGTACAATGTACAAAAAACAAGGAGGAGGGTTTCTAAAATAGTATAGGGCCAGCAAGGAAGGTGTACTAAAAATAAAATCAAACAACCCAAGCGGTCTATTTTAAGTTAGATATTGTGTTGTAGCAGCGTTCTAGAAGTCAATGTTAACTATTTTAAAACACCTGAGTTTAAATTGCTGGTGATTAGTAAAGACACTATTAATTATTTCACTTCTGAGCACAACTGTACCCTGTAGACTAGACCTCCTGGTCAGAAGATGCTCAGCAGCTTCAAAAGATTTTAAGTATAAGGACAGCAAAGTCAGAGCACCTGTATTTACATAGTTTTATTTTTAAATAAGTAGTGCTGTTAATTAAAGTTCCACAAACCTGAAGATTATAACCTAGTTTAATAATATATTTATAAACTGCCAGAGTCAATAACCCTAAATTAGACAAATAAGTTGATTTCCCTTCACAAGGTTTCAAGTCATGAGATGAAGACACATTAAAAACCATTCACAAATGTTGGAAAGGAGAAGAGTTATTCAAAAATTATTAAAGAAATGAAGACACAGGCTGTCAGTCTGAGCTAAAAAGCACCAAACTGCTAATTTGCGTTGGAACAGCAGAATAGATGATCCATTTGGTTTCAGTAGTCTTAGACTACAGAAGTCAAAGATTAGCCAGAGCACCTGATCCAGTACCTGGGGCAAGGTACTGCAAGCAGCCAACACCTGGGGAACTGCAACCTAGCACAAGTCAGCCATCAAGACTTTTTAAAAATGGATAGTAGTTGGGCTAATGAATCTTTTGGAGAGCAGAAAAGTGAAGGAAGAGAAAGGGAGGAGGGAGAGAACAGAATAATTTGTATCCAGCATTTATGCACCTCTTCTCATTAGACGCTCCCCAGTCAAAAACAAGCGGTAAGTTATTCCTACTTTCCCCTTCATATTATGTCATTAGTTGCTTAGTGGTGCAATGGAACTAAAGGTGATTCAATGCATTCTCTCTCTCCATCCTTCTCAGGATAAGTCCTGGGCATGTCTGGTGTTGATCCAACATGAGAACTTGAACCTGCATCACATCGATGACAGTTACTTTCCCATGAGTGGGCCACATCCTTGGGCCACTGTGCCCATTTTTATTTGATGTTTTGCACAAATATCTACAGGGCTCATGGGGTTGCCCCAGTTACCAGATACAAAAGTGGGAAACTTTTACTATATGAACAAGTTAAATCTAGCGCTGAAAGATGGGAATGTAAGTCTATCACCTTCAACCCAAACAATTTTTAGCCTTTTGCTGAAACTGGACAAGTTTTTTTTAATGAATGCAATCTGAAACAATGTATTTATGTTAAAATATCCTTAAACTTTAATTTAATTATACTTACAAAGAATACTTCAGCGTGTCATCTAGCTCCATAATAGCAGCTTGATTACCACAGCGATAACAATAATTTGGAGCACTGAATATCGTTACCACATTTCGATCATGGCACCAGTTGTATCCCTGGGATCAAACAATTGGAAGATCTTTAACATCTTGCTAAAAAAAATCCTTACTCCTCATGGAAATGATGCAATAAAATACCCCATTAAAATGCTCAGAGTAATCTCACTAAAGCTCTTCCGGTACAGTACCAGAGTGATCCAGTGGATCCTTAAGAGTCCCAGGATAATAATTCATCTGTTTGTCAAACTAGGTTATGTATATAAAGTATGATAGAGGGCACCAGAGGGGCTGTTTTTTTTTTTTTTTACAAACAATTTGGCTAACTTTCCATAGAATACCAGGATCAGACAGGGTACCTCTTGCAAATGGTAATGAATCTAAATAAGCCATCTAAATTACACTGCATTATGAGAATACTTGTAACTGCCTCAGGTTTAGAAGAATGAGCTCCATATGTTGAAAATAGTTTGCTATTACCAGACAGATGCAGCTTACTTTTCCCATATACAGGCACTACTTTAGCAGAACGTGCAGATGGATTCCTTGGTCTTAACCATCAATGCTTTGCATTATGTACATTGCACAAGAAATTCAGTTTATTAAAAGACTTCAAAAATCTAAAGGAAGCATATTCTTCTCCCTTAAATCTCAACTGCTTTTCTTCATGGTTTAAGTTATTAAACAAATCCATATTTAGATTTGACAATTGGTCAATAGCAGAACCAGTATTAATACACAGTGGGTTATACAGTCCATGAAGAATCCATGTACTGTTCAATAATAGCAACTGGTTTTGCTATCTAATGAAAGAAGCCATTTCTTCTTTGTTACAAATAGCTTATGGATTATTTTTTATTTTGGAAACTGTAACTTTTAAATGTAGGATAGGTGCAAGAAAGCTTGGTCTGGATAGCTAATCAGATAGGCCTGGAGTTACAGATTAAAGGGGAAGTCTTATTGTGTTGAGAGATGGTACAGAGAGATATATTCACACCTGGGATTATAGTGGTCTCTGAATATCTCTTGAGGAGATGGGCTATGTGTCAGCATCTTGGGAGAAAGTTTGAAGTTAAGGTGTAAACCAGTGGGTTTAAATTATTCATGTAATTTCCCCAAACCAAAGAAAGGTTTGAAGGTACCTGCTAAACAAAGGAAAAAAGTTTTTAAAGTATCCTTTTATACTAAATTAATTTGCATTTCTATCTGGGAACAGGCCAAGTGTCACTTGCCATGGAGACATGCTGTGGGTGGTTAGGAACTTTTTGTTGTTGTTGTTGTTGTTTTGGTAGATTCTCCCTCTGATGTACCAACAGCCAGAACAAGGAGTAGAGGGCCATCAAGAACCAGGTGTGTTTATGATTTGGAGTCACTACGCAAGGATGCTTGTGGGGCTTATGCTCAGGCTCAAATTCATGACGTGTTGAAATAGGGCTGGAGGATTCACCTAGCTGGATGCTGGTGGAAGAATCCCCAAGAAACCCCTCAGCCTGGAAGATAACTGGGAAAAGGAGAAAAATCACAATAAATTCTTGGGAGCTGAGACACACGTTAGTTTGGTTCCAGGAGATCTGAATACACTCAAGGAACTGTAACATAAAAAGAGCTCTCGGTTGAAATTAAAAGTAGAACGGGGAGAGTTCTGTTTGGAATTTTGATTTAAAGCGTAAGTTATGAGATAAAATGTTAAGTTAATAACGCTTGTTTTCTTTTGTCAGTAAAAGTTGTTTTCCTTTCCCTTTGTTTTTTTCAGTTAATAACTAGGAAATTGGATTAGGTTCTAAAAGTCACATGTCTCTACAGAGATTGTAATGTCTTCCTAAATTCAATACTAATTCTGGAGCATTAAGCAAGTTGACCGAGGACTACAGAAACCACTAACTATTTTAACATTCTTAAAATGTACTTATTCATATTGTTGCATTTCATGGGCAGCCTGGATTAACAAGGTGTTCAGAATCCATAAACTTTAGCCACAAGGGTGACTGGAATTTGGTACATCATGAGTTCCCTGGTTGATTATCTGCCCACAACACTTCCAAGTTATTTATTTTGCTTTTATGAATTTTCAGCAGCTGCTACAGGACTGTGCTCCTCTTGGTTTGTGAGACCACTTTAGGTATTAGCCCAACTTTAAATTAATTCTAAAACAGAACATTCAGAAGGCAGGATAAAAAATGGAAAATATTGAACATATGTACCTTTATCAGCCAAGTATAGCCACTCTCTTTTTTAAATAATGGTTTGATGCTTAGTTGGCACAATTCCTATGATTTCAGATTTGATACAAAACCAGATTAGCTGCAGTTAAATTACCAGGGCAATTATCAGTTTCCACTTTACATGGTTTTAGAGCAAGCCTATATTGAAATAGGCGAGTTCTGGAAAGGATTCTTTTTTAAACCAGAGGTTTGAGGGGGAAACAGTATAAACATAATGGAGAGAATTGTCTGTTCGGCGTTCGGGGGCGGGCCCCGCACACCTACGTTAAAGATGACATGCGGTGACATCGGGTGTCCGCCCCAACACCACTGCGCATCATTCAGATCTTTCATTCAGCAGGCATGTGCCGGAGGAGGCTGCACGCCCACCAAACTTTCAAAGGCCTGTTAAGGCCATTAATACACCAATTAAACTAATTCTTAATGCTGCTCGTCCAACCTTAAGGTTGGCAGGCAGGCAAAGAGTCAAGCAGCCTTCGCGTTTTTCATGAAACCTCATTCACGGGCGGGATGAGGTTTCATGAAGGTTTTATTAAATCAATCAATAAATTTTGCTCATTTCATAAACATGTCCCAGCTCATGTGGCACTGTCATATGCGGGGAAATGTGTAAGTGATTTTTTACTTTATTAAAATTCACCCTGAGACAGCTCCGTGCCTCAGGGAGATTTCGATGTTCTTTTGCACGCGTGAGCAAAGGAATGCAGGCTCCGACACTCCTTCCTCCTGCCCGCACAGGTAGCACTGAGCCCTACTGGGCGCACGTCACGCTGGGCGGGCCTTAATTGGCCCACCCATGTAAAATAGTGGAGCACAGCCAATCACGGGCGGCAATTGGTTCCACGCCCGCCCGTGCCCGACAGGCAGAAGATTTTGCCCAATGTTGACCTACTTAAATCTTGGAGCTACAGGTTGAATTGTTTCATGCTCCATTTAAGTGACAGTGTAATTGTAGTTTAGGTGTAGTTTCCCTTACCTCCATTACAAGCTGATGAGCTCGAGACACCAGAGTAAGTCCATTTGCATGGTTAAAAGTTTCAGAAATATCTTGTCCAAAAGTGTATCCAGCACCACGTGGAGAAATCCCCCAACCGCCACGATCATCAGGATCCGACCACAACAAATCACACATTGGACCCTGATTGAATAGAATGTAACAGGACTCATACAGCTACACAAGTCTTTATAAAATCTTGCTCACAATACACACATTTGCTCTTCACTGAGCAGCTTGCTAATAAAACGACAGTTTTAAACTTGTATCTTAAAACAATAAATAAGATAAAATTAAATGCAAAAATACATTCACTTCAGATTACATTTCAAGTATATTACACACATAAAGCAGTTTTCACATCACGAGTGACAAGTTGAAAACGATTAATTTTAAAGCTCTCCGATTGCTCAGTTGGTAAAGACATCAAGTAGTGAGCCATACCTAGCAAGATCACAAGTGCAATTCTTAGGCTGTGCCGAGTTAGCCGATCTTAGGGTGGCATTGCAGTTCTACAGTTGACTTCAATGCCTCTGAGTTAGAGAGACCATCATCCCTATACATAATGACCTCTATCCAGGAAGCTGTTGGAAGAGTATGGGCATCATGCATAGACAATGAACACAAGTTAAAAAGCTAGACAATGACATGTGTATAATGGCCATTTGGGGGAAGTACTGCACAGTACACATGGAAGTGCATGCCAACAAATGAGTCAATGCTTTCGGAAAAGGAGGGAGGGATGGAATGGAATATACTGAATCAAAAGTTAAACACAAAAAGAATCATAGAAAAAAAGGCACTAGCAGAGCATCAGCACTGCTAAGGAGAAGAGGGCCAGCTCTTCTTCAATAGTACACCCCGGACCCTTCAGGCTTGACAAAAGAAACTTCAGTGGTCTGGCTTGGGATCCTTGGTACTTTTAACATCTATTAGTAATTAGAACAAAGGCATATTAAGCAAATTTCCCAAATTTGAAGATGACAGCGAAGTGAAGGAAGGTCAAATCACGAGGAACAATAACGAGAAATACTTCTAAATCAAGAGGTGAAAGGGATGGAGAAACTTAATTACAATCACCAGGGAAAGGGTACTGAGAAAACTATTAGAACTAAAAGCTGACCAGTCTCCAGGACCTGCTGGATTAATCCTAAGGTCTTAAAAGAAGTGTCTGCGGAAATAGTAAATGCATTGGTTGTAATTTTACAAAATTCCCTAGATTCTGGAAAGATCCCATCAGATTAGAAAATAAGGAATGTAATTCCTCCATTCAAGAAAAGAGGGAGACAGAATGCAGGAAACTACAGGCCAGTGGGGTAAACTACAGAGGGAAAACTCTCCACTGATTGAAGTCAAACCTAGCGCAAAGAAAGATGTTGTGGTTGTTGGAGATCAGTCATCTCAGTCCCAGGACATCACTGCAGGAGTTCCTCAGGGTAGTGTCCTAGGCCCAACCATCTTCAGCTGCTTCATCAATGACCTTCCTTCCATCTTAAGGTCAGAAATGGGGATGTTCACTAATGATTGCACAAGGTCGGTGCCATTTGCAACTCCTCAGATACTGAAGCAGTCCATGCCCATTTGCAGCAAGACCTGGATAACATCCAGACTTGGGCTGACAAGTGGCAAGTAACATTTGTGCTACACAATGCCAGGCAATTACCATCTCCAATAAGAGAGAATCCAACCATCCCCCCTTCACATTCAATGGCATTATCATCGCTGAATTCCTCCATTATCAACATCCTGGGGAGTTACCTTTGCCGAGAAACTGAACCGGACCAGCCATATAAATACTGTAGTTACAAGAGCAGGTCAGAGGATGGGAATTCTGTGCAGAGTAACTCACCTCCTGACTCCCCAAAGCCTGTCCACCATCTACAAGGCACAAGTCAGGAGTGTGATGGAATACTCTTCACTTGTGTGGATGAGTGCAGGTCTGATAACACTTGAGAAGCTCAGAAATCACAGAAAATTTACAGTGCAGAAGGAGTCCATTCAGCCCATCGAGTCTGCATTGGCTATCCAAAAGAGCATTCTACCTAGTCCCACTCCCCTGCCTTATCCCCATAATCTTGCACATTGTCTCTTTTCAGATAGCAATCCAACTCCCTTTTGAATCTCTTGATCAAACCTGCCTGCACCACCCTCAGGAAGTTCGTTCCAGACTCCAACCACCCTCAGGGTGAAAAATATTTTCCTTACCTCACTTTTGCTCTTTTTGCTAATTATTTTGAATCTGTACCGTCTATCTCTTGGTTTCTTGAATGGGAACAATCTCTCACTATTTACCTTGTCCATACCCCTCAGAATGTTGAATACTTCTTTGGCTTGACACCATCCAGCACAAAGCAGCCCGCTTGATTGGCACACCATCCAACACCTTCAACATCCACTCCCTCCACCACCAAGGCAGTGGCATCAGTGTGTACCATCTATAAGATACAATGCAACAACTCACGAAGGCTCCTACAACAGCACCTTCCAAACTCATGACCTCTACCGCTTAGAAGGACAAGGACAGCAGACGCATGGAACACCACCACCTGCAAGTTCCCCTCCAAGGCCACTCACCACCCTGATTTCAGAACTAAATCGCCATTCCTTCACTGTCACTGGGTCAAAATCCTGGAACTCACTCCCCAACAGCACTGTGGGTGTACCTACACCACATAGACTGCAGCAGTTCAAGAAGGCAGCTCACCACCACCTTCTCAAGGGCAATTAGGGATGGGTAATATAAATGCTTCCCTAGCCAGCAACGCGCATATCCCATGAAAGAATAAAGAAAAATTAGCCTAACATTTGTCATAGGAAAAATGCTAGAATCGATTATTAAGGAGGCTATAGCAGGGCACTTAGAAAATGTTAAAGCAAAAAGGCAGAGTCAACATGGTTTTGTGAAATGGAAATCATGTTTGACTAATTTAATAGAGTTCTTTGAGCATGTGACAAGTAACGCAGATCAAGGAGAACCTGTATATTTAGTGTTTTGGATTTCCAAAAGATATTTGATAAGGTGCCACATCAAAGGTTACTACTGAAAATAAGAGCTCATGGTGTAGGGGGTAACATATTATCATAGACAGAAGATTGGTTAGCGAAAAGGAAACAGAGTAGGGATAAATGGGTCATTTTCATGTTGGCAAGATGTGATGAGTGGAGTGCCACCGGGATCAGGGCTGGGGCCTCAACTATTTACAGTCTATATCAATGACTTGGATGAAGGGACTGAAGGTATAGTTGCTAAATTTGCTGATGACACAAAAGTAGGTAGGAAAATAAATTGTGATCAGGACATAAAGCATATACAAAAAGATTTAGATAGGTTAAGTGACTGGGCAAAAATTTGGCAGGTGGGGTGTGGGAAAATGTGAACTTATCCACTTTGGAAAGAAGAATAGAAAAGCAGTATATTTACATGGACAGAGATTGCATAATTCTGAGGTGCAGAGGGATCTGGGTGTCCTGGTACATGAATCACGAAAGGTTAGTATGCAGGTACAGAAAGTGATTGGGAAGGTAAATGGAATATTGTTGTTTATTGCAAGGGGAATGGAAAAAAAAGTAGGGAGGTTTTGCTACAGGGCATTGTTGAGATCACATCTGGAGTACTGTGTACAGTTTTGGCCTCCTTATTTAAGAAAAGATATAACTGCATTAAAAGCAGTTCAGAGAAGGTTCACTTGACTGATTCAGAGGATGAAAGAGTTATCTTATGAGGAAAGGTTGACCTGTATCTTTGTTGTTTAGAAGAATGAGTGGTGATTTTGTTGAAACACGCAAGATCATGAGGGGACTTGATAGGGCAGATGCTGAGAGGATATTTCCCCTTGAGAGAGACTAGAATTAGGAGGCACCGTTTTAAAATAAGGAGTTTCTCATTTAAGATGCAGATGAGGAGAATTTTTTTCTTTCAGAAGGTTGTTAGTCTGTGGAATTCTCCTCCCCAGAGAACTATGGAGGCAGGGTCATTGAATATTTTTAAGGCTGAGTAAGATAGATTCTTGATTGATAAGAGAGAGTCAAAAGCATATAGGGGGTAGTCAGGAAAGTAGAGGCCACAATCTTATCAAATGGTACAGCAGGCTTGAGGACCAAACGGCCTACTCCTGCTCCTAATTTATATGTTTGTACAAAGCAACCCAACTCATTTTTTTGATGACTGAGCTCATATAGATGCATAGAATTCAGTACAAGTCTAGGTAATAACAAGGAATCAAACATGTAAATGAAATAGTCATGCAGTTTACCAGCCAAGAGTTGTGTATATGTCAGAGATAGCATAGACATTAATGAAGTTCTCATTAATAGCTAGTTACTTCTACTGAGGGAAGGTGTATACATCAAAAAGAGAGGTTGTGTTGCTGCTGGGCAAAATATTGGTCAGACCCTATTTTGCAGCATGGTGTATAGTCTTGGCCACCAAATCAAAGAGATTTTACTGCCTTTGAAAGCATAGACATGAGTAACAAGGATGACCTAATTATCAGGAAGTTACATTATGAGAAAAGTTAAAGAGAATTGGCTTATTTTCTTTAGAAGTCAGAGGCCTTGAGGCTCTCACCTACTTGGTTCCAAAGTTATGAAGGGAATTAAAACAGATCCAAACAAATAGCTCACAAGACTGCAAAAGAAAAGCAGATGGCAATTCGATATGGCCTAATTCAATAAACTGCTAAAAGTGAAACAGATGTATGCATTTAGAGTTTAACTTCCCAGAGAACACAATATAAAATAGAACACTATACAGCAGCAGACACACTGCAACAGAGTTTGCAACATTCCAGAGAACACCATGATTGCCCTTCCCTTTCCTCCAAAAAAGTAGCACTGTCAAGTCAGACTTTTCAGCACTTACTATAGAAGTGAATGTTGCCATCTATTACAATTGTATGCTGTCAACACTGGACCAAAGACAATGAGGGTGAATCATTTGTTAACCATTTCTGAACCCAAAGGACTCTGACATTTCCATTTCTTGCACCCATTTGAAAATAAAACTATGGCATCGATGGCAACCAAACAGCAGGAACTCACCTCGTGAGGCACCTCTTGTAGACGATCCAAGGCTCGAATATGATCCAATGTATCTATGGATGGAGAGAGGCCGCCATGCAGACAGAAAATCTGTGGACACCAAATTATCAATAGGTGAGCACAGTACTGTATTCATGTGAAAAAGGTATGTTGAAAAATCCCAGAGCTGTAAAATAAAAACTTCCAAAAATACAAGATATATTACATACACAGCCTTAATTTCCTTTAAAGATTGTAGAATGAAATGCTCTTCCCAAATCCTACTCATTTAATTAATTTTGAATGAAAGTTTGAAATAAATCAAAAAAATTAACAGCTTGTCTTCTAACTGTCCTTTTTAATCCTTCCTAGATTTACAATGTCTACTGGAACACAAGCAAGTTCCAGGAATAGCGAAGCTTCTGAGCTGATTTATTCACCAATTGGAAATGGGAGTTGGGCGCTGTTTCCTAAGACAACTCCGAGCCTATATGATATTCAGGAGAACCTCTAGTTGCATTTACTTGTGCACATAAACCTACCAATTCAGGATATTGCGCTGGTTATTTTGCTGTCCACTACTTGAATGAAATCTCCTAAATCTATACCCTCTCTTCGTCACACCACCATGCATGAATGCCTCCAATTAGGGCACCTACTTCCACCTCTATAGCATTGCTTTCTTCTGTTCATATGCTGCTAAAACCTTCACCCAGATTCAAATATTCCAAGGTCCATCATCCAGCTTCCAATCTTTGAAATCAGCAAAAAACTTTGCTGTCCATAACCTATGCGGCACCAAATCCTGCTCACATCACCTGTTCTTGCAACCTACATTATCTTAATTTAAAATTCAGATCCTAGTGTTTAAATCCCTTTATGGGCTTGCTCCTCTCTGTAACAGCCCATGACCATGCTCCCCTCCCCTCTCCGGCACTCCCCACTTGAGACACCCTTGGTCTCCTGTCGCACCTTCAGCTGTCTAGGTTCACACTCTGGAATTCCCTCCCTAAACCTCTCCTCCTCTCCTCTAAAAGGACAGTTCTTAAAACCCAACCCCTGGATCAAGCCCTTTCCAGTATCTCTTTTGGCTTTGCACCTATTTATCTAATTAAGCATCTACGAAGTGTCTTGAAGGGATTAAGTTACCTAAATCTGAATTATAACGAATACATATGACAAATTCACCCACTCTAAAGCGAATAAAGGGCTTACCAGAACAGTTTTCTTCTGAAAGCAATCATGTGCACCCTTCCTAGGAATTAAACTGCTACAAGAGAGTCACAGGGTATTGGGGATAAGCGAATGTGAAGTTGAGGCCACAATCCCATCAGCCATGATCTTACTGAATGGCAGAGCAGGCTTGAGGGGCCAAATGGTCTACTCCTGCTCCAAAATTGTATGTCTGTGCGTATTGCTTAATCACTAGATACATCAGAACAGTTGGTAACTATTTACTCTATTAAAAATGGTTAGGATAAAACATATCATTTAACATTGAGAAGCACTTTAAGAGGTTTTTTTTTATTCGTCCATGAAATGTGGGCATTGCTGGCTAGGCCAGCATTTATTGCCTATCTCTAATTGCCCTTGTTCAGCAGGCATTAAGAGTCAACCACACTGGTAAACCAGACAGATGTACTGAACTGGCTCCCATGGTTAATTACAAGGACAGGAGACATCTAACCTTTCGGCAGGTCTCCAGACTCCCTTGAAAAGGTATGCCATTGGAATTATGCAGACTGAGACTTTTGTATTTGACATGCTATTGACAGTAGCAGAAAAGCACATCAGATAATCACAGCATTCTCAAAGTAAAAGCTTCAAGTCAGACCACTGAGTAGGCTTTGAAAACATGGAAACCACTTCATGAAACCTTATGAAAAAGGGAAATAAATAAGAACACATTTTACTCACTTGACCATCCACTAAGGCTGTCAAAGGGAGATAATCAAACAGGTCTGTAAAGTACTTCCAAACACTAGCATTTCCATATTTCCTTAGGCATTCATCATAAAACCCATATACTTGTGTGATCTGTCTGCTTTCATGGTTCCCTCGCAATATTGTGATACGTTCCCGATAACGAACCTGTGTTTAAAGAAATGCAATTAATTTTCAGCCATGTTCCCAACAGCTAGATGTCAGAGCAAGACTATAAGACATAAGAGCAGAAATTAGGCCATTCGGCCCATCAAGTCTACTCTGCCATTCAATCATAGCTGATAGGTTTCTCAACCCCATTCTCCCGCCTTCTCCCCATAACCTTTGATCCCCTTACCAATCAAGAACCTATCTATCTCGGTCTTAAATACACTCAATGACCTGGCCTCCACAGCCTTCTGTGGCAATGAATTCCATAAATTCACCACTCCGGCTAAAAAAGTTTCTCCTCATCTCTGTTCTAAAAGGTCTTCCCTTTACTCTGAGGTTGTGCCCTCGGTCCTAGTCTCTCCTACTAATGAAAACATCTTCCCCATGTCCACTCTATCCAGGCCTTTCAGTATTCTGTAAGTTTCAATCAGATCCCCCCTCATCCTTCTAAATTCCATCGAGTATAGACCCAGAGTCCTCAAATGTTCCTCATATGTTAAGCCTTTCATTCCTGGGATCATTCTTGTGAACCTCCTCTGGACCATCTCCAAGGCCAGAACATCCTTCCTGAGATACGGGTCCCAAAATTGCTCACAATATTCTAAATGTGGTCTGACCAGAGCCTTATAAAGTCTCAGCAGCACATCCCTGCTTTTATATTCTAGACCTCTCAAAATAAATGCCAACATTGCATTTGCCTTCCTAACTACCGCGTCAACCTGCAAGTTAATCTTAAGAGAATCCTGGACGAGGACTCCCAAGTCCCTTTGCACTCCAGATTTCTGAATTCTCTCCCCATTTAGAAAATATTCTATGCCTCTATTCTTCCTACCAAAGTGCATGATCTCACACTTCCCCACATTGTATTCCATCTGCCACTTCTTTGCCCATTCTCCTAACCTGTCCAAATCCTTCTGCAGCCTCCCCACCTCCTCAATACTACCTGTCCCTCCACCTATCTTTGTATCATCTGCAAACTTAGCCAGGATGCCCTCAGTTCCTTCATCTAGATCATTAATGTATAAAGTGAAAAGTTGTCCCAACACTGACCCCTGCGGAACTCCACTAGTCACCGGCTGCCATCCTGAGAAGGACCCCCTTATCCCCATTCTCTGCCTCCTGCCAAACAGCCGATCTTCTATCCATGCTAGTACCTTGCCTCTAACACCATGGGCTCTTATCTTACTGAGCAGCCTCCTGTGCAGCACCTTGTCAAAGGCCTTCTGGAAGTCCAAGTAGATAACATCCATTGGCTCTCCATTGTCTAACCTACTCGTTACCTCATCAAAAATTTCTAACAGATTTGTCAGGCATGACCTCCCCTTGATGAAACCATGCTGACTTTGCCCTATTTTACCATGCACTTCCAAGTATTCTGAAATCTCATCCTTAATAATGGACTCTAAAATCTTACCAACGACCGAGGTCAGGCTAATCGGCCTGTAATTTCCCGCCTTTTGCCTCACTCCCTTCTTAAACAGGGGGGTTACATTAGCAATTTTCCAGTCCTCTAGGACCCTCCTTGACTCCAGTGATTCCTGAAAGATCACTACTAACGCCTCCACTATCTCTTCAGCTATCTCCTTCAGCAAGGTATAACTGAATCTGATCAAGTTTTGTTAGTACTTCAAACAAATCTATGGGACTTCGCCCGGTAAACATTCACTGGAGAAACATTAAGTGCAAAATGCATAACATAAGGCAGAGCACTCAGTGTGGAAAGGAAATATCATACCTTTAATGCTACAAGTAGTGTGACAGTTTCAACGGAGTAATAACCTCTGTCAACATAATCTCCCATGAAAAGGTAATTGGTATCTGGAGATTTGCCCCCAATTCTGAATAATTCCATGAGATCATGAAACTGCCCATGGACATCACCACACACTGTGACAGGACATCGCACCTCCTGCACATTTGATTCTTTTGTAAGAATTTCTTTAGCCTATGGAAGCAAAAAAGAGAAATTTATTTTACTGAAGTCACTAAGACATAATGAGTTATAAAACAGTCTTATGTTAGGACAATTATTACACCACACAAAAAGTTCAGCCAGCACATCTCAAAGAACCACAAACTAACCTGCTATTCCAATGAGAGTTTAGAAAACTATGCAAGATGTAATTAAAGGGATATTTCAGAATGCACAAAATAGATCATTCCAATGAGAAAGAAAATCTCCAAGGGGAGGACCCACCATCCGTGGTTAATAAGTTAAAAATAATATCAAATTTGAAGAAAAAGAATACAAACGTGCAAGCCTGGGTGGCAGGTTGGAAGATTGGACAGAATATCAAAAACAGAAAAAGAATCACTAAAAGATTAATAAGGAGTGAAAATTGGAGAACAAGGAGCAAATCAGCTACAAATACAACAACAGATAGTAAAAGTTTCTTTAAATATTTTTAAAAGAATAGAGTTAACAAAGTGAGTGTTGGTCCTATAGAAAGTGAGTCTGGGGAATTAATGGAAAATGAAATGGCAAATGCATTGAAAGGTTATTTTGCATCAATCTTCACTATAAAGGATAATAGCAACATCCCAGCAATAGCTGTAAATCAGGAAATGGAAGGGAGGGAGGAACACAAGAAAATTACAACCACCAGGGAAGTGGTACTGAACAAATTGTTTAGCTTAGGGCTGACAAGTCCCTGTGGCCAGATGGACTTCATCATAAAAGAAATGGCTAGTGAGATAGTTGATGCTTTGGTATTAATTTTCCAAAATTCCCTAGATTCAGGGAAGGTTCCATTAAATTTGAAAATAGTGAAAGTAATTATTTTATTCAAAAAGGGAGGGAGACTGAAAGCAGGAAACTACAGTCCGGTTAGCTTAACATCCGTCATAGTGAAAATGTTAGAAGCTATTATTAAAGACTTTATAGCAGGGCACTTCGATAAATTCAAGGTAATCAGGCAGAGTCAACATGGTTTTGTGTCAGGGAAATCATGTTTACCCAATTTATTGGAGTTCTTTGAAGTAACATGTGCTACGGATAAAGGGGAAATGATGGATGTACTGTACTTTGGTTTTCAGAAGGCATTTGATAAGGTGCCACATCAAAGGCTATTGTGAAAAATAAAAGCTCATGGTGTAGGGGTAACATATTGGCATGGATAGAAGATTGGTTAGCTAACAGCAAACAGAGTAGCATAAATGGGTCATTTTCTGGTTGGCATGATGTAACAAGTGGTGTGCCACAGGGATCAGTGCTTTTTACAATTTACATAAATGATTTGGATGAAGGCACCGAAGGTATGGTTGCTACATTTGCTGATGACGCATAGATGGGTAGGAAAACAAGTTATGAAGAGGACAAAAAGGGAGCTACAAAGGGATTATAGATTGGTTGAGTGAGTGAGCAAAGATCTGGCAAATGGAGTACAACGTGAGAAAATGTGAAATTGTCCATTTTGTAAGTAAGAATAAAAAAGAAACATTTTCTAAATGGTGAGAGATTGCAGAGCTCTGAGATGCAGAGGGATCTGGGTGTCCTTGTGTATGAATCACAAGATGTTAGCATGCAAGTACAGCAAGTCATTAGGAAAGTTAATAGAATGTTATTGTTTATTGTAAGGGGAATTGAATACAAATATGTCGGAAGGTTATGCTTCAGTTATACAGGGCATTGGTGAGACCACAGCTGGAGTACTGTGTATAGTATTGGTTTCCTTATTTAAGGAAGGATGTAAATGCGTTGGAAGCAATTCAGAGGTTTACTAGACTAATACCCAGAATAGGAGGGTTGTCTTATGAGGACAGGTTGGACAGGCTAGGCTTGTATCTGCTGGAGTTTAGGAGAGTAAGAGGTGACTTGATTGAAACATATAAGATTCTGAAGTATCTTGACAGGGTGGATGTGGAAAGGATGCTTCCTCTTGCGGGAGAATCTAGAACTAAGGGTCACTGTTTAAAAACAAGGCAAAATACCCATTCAATGCATTTGCCACCTCCTTATTTTCCGTTATTAATTTCCCAGACTCACTTTGTTAACTCTATTCTTTTTAAAATATCTATAGAAACTCTTACTATCTGTTGTTATATTTCTAGCTAACTTTCTCTTGGTCTCCAATTTTCCCTCCTTATTAATCTTTTAGTCTACTTAAGGCAGAGATGAGCAGAAATTTTCTCTCTCAGAGAGCACGGAGTCTTTGGAACTCTTCCTCAAAAGGCGGTAGAAGCAGAGTCTTGAATATTTTTAAGGCAGAGCTAGGTAGATTCTTGATAAGCAAGAAGGAGAAAGGTTATCGGGGGTAGGTGGGAATGTGGAGTTGAGGTTAAAATCAGATCAGCCATGATCTTATTGAATGGCAGAGCAGGCTCGAGGGGCTGAGTGATCTAATTAGGACTGATCCTAATTCATATATTTGTATTTCTACTTCTGTGGAATTGAGCAAACAAGCAATTTTTTTTTAAAAAGGGGAAATATAGCTATTGGTGGCATAAGAGGGGAGGCATTGGCATAGTGCTATTGTCACTGGACTGGTATTCTAGAGGCCCAGGATAATGCTCTTGGGGGTTCGAATCCCACCACGGCAGTTGGTGAAATTTGAATTCAATGAAAATCTGGTATTAAAAAAAAAAATCTGATGACCATGAAACCATTGTTGATTGTAAAACCCCATCTGGTTCACTATGTCCTTAAGGGAAGGAAATCTGCCATCCTTACCTGGCCTGGCCTAAGTGACTCCAGGCCCACAACAATGTGGTTGACTCTTAACTGCCCTCTGAACAAGGGCAATTAGGGATGGGCAGTACATGCTGGTCTAGCCAGCGATGCCCACATCCCATGAATGAATAAAAAAAAAATACATTCACTTCTCAGCATTCAGGAGCAATAAAAGCATCTTGTCATCTAATATAAACTACAGTTAACCAAGTCTGATGACTCAACGTTGTAACTTCTCCAATCCCATTTAACTTACAAATCAGCAGCAGGCAACAAATAGCCATTTTGGAACCTGCAATGGATTTTAAAAATAATTTGGGGATATAGTATTTTAAATTATTGTTATCACTTCCTGTTATCATGATAGCATCCTGCAAGGGTGTAACTAAGAGATATGAAAGGGCAGGCTAGTGAGCTAGTCACTTCTGGGCAGCTCCCTAAGGTAACACAACAGATCAGGCCAGGAGAGGGGTGTGGTGTGGAAGGAAGATGTTAAGTGAACATGCTCCTTCCATTTTTCTATTTCCAAAAACAGGCTTCTAGGAGAAATGTTGCAAATTATTGGTGGTTTAGGTTGATGATTGCCCGAACTCATTTTGTAAGACTGATATAGATGAATGGCACTAAACTCATTCGCCCACAAAGACCTAACACAGCGTCCAGCTATTTATTAAATAACTTGGATTAAGGTTCTTCTCTACATTTCTCCATTACATATGCTGATCATCCAGCCAGAAAACATTCCTTATGTTCATTCTAAATTAAAAATTTACTAGTGAATCTGTTATCACAGTTAAATTTAATGTCCTGGAGTTAGTTTTCCATACTGGTTACCATTTACACCAAGGTAAGGCTGAAATGGCAGGGATTTGGAATTAGAAAGAAAGAGCTATCATGTAGAAAGAAAGAGCTATCATGAACAAGATGGCAGGGAAGACTTGATGGGTTAAATACTATAGCTTAGTCCAATTCCTAGAAGCCCAAGTTGTGCCAATCTTTACTTAGCACAGCTGTTGGACATGAGACATCAGCAAACCAAAGGGATTTCATCCCAACAGCCTAATTTGGATTGACGACCAATATCCAGAGCTTGAAAAGCTATTGTCCTAATCACCATACTTTTATTTACAAACAATGATCTGCTCAACACATATTGCCCATATGTCACTAAGATTTTAGTGAAGTATCAGGGTGGTCATGTGAAATTTTGTACTGCACCCAAACATTAGAGTAAAATACTGGCAAGCAAGAGGCCATATGCCCCGGAATGACATCAGTTAACTGCATTTAGATTGGATGTAAACTTCTTGCTGGTATTCACAGGGACAGGAGCATCTTGAGGTCATGCACTCTCAATGGATCAGCTGGATAAGGCATTGAGTCACAGAGACTGTGCTGTCAGACCGCTTGCCTGACATCCAGCTTTGGATGAACTACAATTTTCTCTAGCTAAACAGTTGTTAAACATAAACCACTGTTCTTTGTTGAAAAATAAAATTCATAGCCTTGCTACAGATTCCAGCCCACCACTTAGGACAGTGTTGGGTTGAACAAAATTATACTTCCTATTTTCCCTGGACTGAACATCCACCCCCAAATCCACTTTGTTTTAAAGACCACCTCCATCATCTCCTTATCATCCACATCTGACCTAGTATATCTGCTGCTGAAACCCTCTTTTGCCACCTCAAGATTTGATTATTCTAATATTCTCCTGGCAGGTCTCCAATCATCCATCCTTAGTAAGCTTAAGGCTATCAAAAATTCTATTGCTCATATCGTATTCCGCTCACCTGTCTTTGTAGACTTACATTGGATACCATGGCCTTTAGTTTAAAATTCTCATGCTCAGGTTTAAATCTCTTTAAGACCTTGAGCTACAATCAGAGACGGGAGAGAACACAGAGTGCTAGTTCCCCAACTTCCACTCCCAGTATAGAAACAGAAAATTTACCTGATAATGAAATTAACCCATCTTGGCCAATTCAGGTCTTACTCTCTTGGGGCATGGTACTCAGGTACTAGCAGTCAGCCACTACCTCACCCAAGTGATCATTTTTCATGTGAGAGCTTATAAGACAAGTGTTGGCAGTCTGCTTGAACTCTGTGAAGGAAGCCAAGTCTGTGATCCAGTCCTCATCCAACATCCAAAGACGTACATTCCAGTGATGCCTGGATAGCTATCAGAAGAGTCAAGATCACTGGCCAACTTTTCCGGTTACTAGCCCTGAGGTTTGCAGATCAATTAGCAATTTTAACCCCCAACTTCTAAACGAACAATTCTATAGACCTCAAAGTGTTCACCAAGTCTATTTAAGATCCATTAAGCTGTTCTCTTATTTCTGGACACTGCTATAAAGTGATAGGCCAGATGTCATCCTTCTGGAGGTGGAGTTTATCCCAGATTCAATCAGAATTTTTCACAGCGAATAAATTTTCTTAGGTTCCACTCGATCAACATGAATTAAACTACGAATAGTTGAGCGCTACCTGATTTACAACAGATATGAGAGGGGATCAATTTGAGTATAGCCAAAAACACATATTGCACCACTGGCCTCCATTTTCATCAACCCTCTTAATACTCAAACTCTACACACAACTCTGGCTTCACCCCTAAGCAATTCAATCAATAAAGTGGCTTTGAGCCATTCCAACCAGGCTATCATACCAGAGATGAATATGAAATAAGAGCTATCAAAAACTCTGTACAAAACATAGCCTAGTCTTTCTGTGGTATACACCTCATAGAACATGAATCTATAATTCTACTGTTGCCTCGTTTGATGTATTCAGCATGTTAATTTGCTTTGAACAGATGCATGCATAACATGTTGAAATGTAAAAATACTGGTATTTTCACAGCAACAGCACCAGGCAAGGGTGTTTAACTAGGCTGTACAATATCTCAAATGCTCACTCATTCCAATTTTAGTATCCAAAATAAAGTTGTGTTTATTCTATCATGATCAGCTGTCAAACAATGTTGCAGTCACCATTCAGCCTGCATGGCCCCTTCATCTCCCATCACTTTTGGAAAGGACAATTGGTCACATCAAGCATTATCTTCCTAGCTAGTCCTGGCAGGTAGCACACTCCACTCCTGGATTAGTGAACTCAACTTTCAACTATATCAGACATTCAGCTCCATGGAATCAACTGAACAGTTCTGTCAATAATGACATAAGCAAACCATGTTTCCTGAAAAATGTAAACAAATTAACGGTTCATTTGGCTGCCTAATGTTACCCAGGATTTAGCAAGATCTGGTTATTCTAAAGACTTCCAGCTGGCCATAACATGTTTTTAAGAAATGCTGTTTGTCCAGGTTTCAGGCAAGAAGTGGGGGACGATTTCATACTGTGTTCTGAATAGATAAAATAAAAAGGACCACATAGTGGTTGAGAATGCTATGACTTACAAGCCCTGTAATTACAAAATCTAAAATTGCTACTTCGCTTTGTGTTCAGCTTTAAATAGCTGTTTAAAAATGACTGATAAAATTGTAGGTTTTGCAGGAACTGTTATTGTGGGTGGCATTGCTCTACAGTTGACTAAACTTGTTTTTGCTTGAAGTGGAATGCAGCATTTCTAAAACAATGTAGTCAAACCAAAATCAAAAATGTTCAAAGCAAGATAATCAAATTTTTGTGTTGACACACACTGATATACTCTTCTAATCAACATGGCTTTACTGCATATATACATCTCCAGCTAGATTTTACAGATTGGCATGTTAAAGTAGCTGTAGTTTGTAATTCTTTTAATAAATTGGTCCTTAGATGCACCTAAACAGATTCAAAGAACTGATGGTAGCTTTTAGGAGTTAAAGAAACAGGGAGATGCTAATAATCATGCTCTGCTCTACTGTCTGTATCGTGATTCCTATTCTTTATTCTATTACACAATTTCTCCCTCCCTCCCCCCCTCCCTCTTCCCTCCCCACCTTCCCCCCTCCCTCTTCCCTCCCCACCTTCCCCCCCCTCCCTCTTCCCTCCCCACCTTCCCCCCCCCTCCCTCTTCCCTCCCCCCTTCCTCTTCCCTCCCCCCCCCTCCCTCCACCTCCCCTTCCACCCCCCCCCCCCCCCCCCCACCCCCCGACACCTAGGATACAGCAAGAAACAGTGCCTTCTGGCTTAACAGCTATCTGGGTTAGTCAACAAAGCAATTTCCAACATCAGAAATATCCAGAATAACGTGACGTTATTTGAATTGTGTTGTACCTTTAGTGAGTTATTTTCTTTCTGGTACTGAACTGTTAACAAGGCCGAGTTATAGTCTTCTGAATGGATTGAGTATTTTCCTACTAAAGGTCACAAACAAGGAAAAGTATTTTCTTCTGAGATATAGGCTTTTCATTACAGTTTCTCCTGATTATAATTTCTGGCTCTAAACACATTCTTTAAAGATCAAAAATAGGCATCAACCCTGTCCTACAGTACTATATCATATCACAGATCCTGGATGATTGACAAGTAAACTGAACAATCAGTGAGAATTTACAGTGCTCAATGCATAAATGTTACTGCAATTGTTTTTTGACTGCAGGTTATTTGGATAAATTTAATGTAAAAACATGGGGCAATAAATGTGAGAAAGCATTCTTCAAAATAAATGTCCATAGAAACACAGATTAAGATTAAGCTTCTGTGACAAAAAAAAAGCTTATCTGGTGCTGACATTGCCCAGTCCTTTACTTGAAACTGTACAATCCTTTTTCAGAGCAAAAACAGACACAGCAATATATGTCACTGCACAGTGGAGTGATAATTTGTACCTGCAATTTTCAACAGGACAGGATACTCATCCCAGTGAGGCTGAACGGAGAGGGGGATTAGTTTTTCTGTCCATTGTCTATTATCAAGCACAAATATACAGTCGGAAGTCTTCTCAGAGGAGGGGATTTAAGAACCGCGTCAATGACATAACTCCTAGTACTCCGAATACAGGACTGCAAAGGGCTGGAAGGTTACATAGCCATTGATTTGGCAACAGACAGTAAGTGACTTAGCCGGAATCTCGAAGTACTTTAAACACTTAACTTAAGAAAAAAGCTTTGCACATTGGTTAAGACTAATTGTATTGTTCAGCAAAGCAAATTTAGTTGTTGAATAAAAGTGCAATAAAAGATAAAACAGCAATGGAGCAGAAGCACATCCTTATTCATATGGCTAATATCCCAGTCTTTACACTACCTACAATTGAAGGTACCAGCACAGGTTCGCAAGAGTGCATAGCCAGGAGAAGCAAATGGAACAAAAAGGAGTAGGGATGAAACCTCCACCCAAACCAATGAAGCAAATACAGGGAAGTGAAAGCACTGATCCAACAGAAATAACCGTCTAGAGAATCCGGAGAACATCCTACCATCCAGTGCTAAAACGCATTCACTTCAACATTGGCACGAATATTTGCATGTTTTGAGTTACAGTAACTGGGAAAACCACTTTGGCTGTTTCTCACAGCACCTGGACAAAAAGTCTGAGAATATCTAGTCTGGCTAAAACATTTGTCCTTTGACCTCTGCGTCCAATTCCAGCCCAGATTAATTGGATAGAGTTTCTTGCCACATGCAAGGGCTTGATATGGGATATCACAACTTAGTCCCCACTAATAACAATTCTGTGATTCTGATGCTGTAATGTGCTCCTATGGCACAAAATTTGACAATTTATCATTGAAGTCCAACTAACATTTTTGCCTTCCCACCTCTCCTTTAATAGTTGTAGTTTATAGTCAGGTTTATTGTCATAAATCTTCACCAATGAATGAATGAGTGATTCAGTGGATGGAAAATGAGGTGAAACAATTAACAGCAAAACAAGAAACCAAAAACAAATAAAAACGATGTCTAAAAAAATTCCATGGTGCTTAATGGAAACTAGAAAAGTTACACTGATTTGGCTTCTAAGCTATGGCAATTCCATTCCATTCATTACTAAAATTTCAATCTCAAGATGAAAAGAACATTGATTTATATTGCTAAATATGGCAACTACAACCAAAATTCTTGATTATAACCTTTCATAGCAAAAGGCAAATTAACATCCAACTAACAATTTGACTTTCTACCAACCATTTAATAGGGCAAATTATGTGAAAACTACACAAATAATGTGCACTTCATTGTAAAGAAACTATGACGCAAAAGACAGCAAAGGTCATCAACCTGAAAAGTTAACTCTTTCTCTCTCCAGATGCTGCCTGACTGGCTCGGTATTTCTATTTCTATTTCAGATTTCCAGCATCTGCAGTATTTTGCTTTAGCGTTAACCCTTAAACTTTTAAATCACTGCTTTGGCCTTAGCTGGAGCACTTGGTCCAATTCTGGGCACCACACTTTAAAAAGGATGCCAAGACCTTGGAGATTTACCAGAATGATAACAGGATTGAGAGAGATTACAGTTACTTGAGAAGACCAGAGAATTTGGTATTATTCTCCTTGGAATAGAGATGATTAAAGGGAGGTTTAACAGAAATATTCCAGATGGGAAAAGACTCAGAAGGGAGATGAGGAGAAATGTTTTTACACAGCAATTTATGATTTGCAATGCTCCACATTTAAAGGACAGTGGAAGCATAATCAATAGTAACTTTCAAAAGGGAAATGGATATACATTTTAAAATTTTCAGGGCGATAAGGAAAAAGCAGGGGACTAATCGGATAGATCTTTCAATAAGTCAGCAAAGGCACAATGGCTCAAATGGCCTGCTTCTGTACTGCACCATCTTATGATTCTAACAAAATTATAAACATTATTGTATATCCATATTGCATGACCCAGGGGATAAGAATGGAAAAGTGGAATGGACTAGGTTGTTCCACAGAGAGCTAGCACAGGCTCGATGGGCCGAGTGGCCTCCTTCTTGTGTCTCGATGAAAACGGCCTTGGGGGAAAAAAAAATCAACAGGTGATTGCACCTAGGCAAATGTCTGCAATCGTCTTTCGAAGTGTCAGGTATGAGGAACACAGAAGTAGCCCACACAGTGGATTGGGACTGGATGAAGGGGGGAAAGAGGGGGAGAAAGGGGGAGGAGGAGGGGGAGAAAGGGGGAGGAGGAGGGGGAGAAAGGGGGAGGAGGAGGGGGAGAAAGGGGGAGGAGGAGAGGGAGAAAGGGGGAGAAAGGGGGGGGAGGGGGGAGAAAGGGGGGGAGGGGGAGAAAGGGGGGGAGGGGGAGAAAGGGGGGGAGGGGGAGAAAGGGGGGGAGGGGGAGAAAGGGGGGGAGGGGGAGAAAGGGGGGGAGGGGGAGAAAGGGGGGGGAGGGGGAGAAAGGGGGGGGGAGGGGGAGAAAGGGGGGGAGGGGGAGGGGGAGGAAGGGGGGGAGGGGGAGGAAGGGGGGGGAGGGGGAGGAAGGGGGGGGAGGGGGAGGAAGGGGGGGAGGGGGAGGAAGGGGGGGAGGGGGAGAAAGGGGGGGAGGGGGAGAAAGGGGGGGAGGGGGAGAAAGGGGGGAAAAAAGGGTGTCTGCCCAGCTTCCCCTCCCCCACCTCATGACCGGAAACGGCGGCGGACCGGAAGTCCCACCCGCGAGCCGGGAGGGGGGGTGGGGGGAGCCGGGAGATCGGTGCCGCGGCTCGGTCTCACTATTTGGCAGCCAGAACCGGCGCGCCGCCGCGCCTCGCCACCCGGTGGGGGGGAGAAGGAGGAGTCGGAATCGGTGAGAGCGCAGTATCTGGCAGCGCAGCCGCGACCTTTCGGCTCGCACCCCCCCCCCACCCTCCCCCCTCACACAGACGCCGGTGGAGGCTCTGGAGAAGCCCTTGGGCCTCCGGATTTCCTTCGCGCTGCCCGCGTCCCGCTCACCTTCTCGCACAGGGTTCGCACTTGGTTCTCGTTGAGTTGCTTGCACTCGTTCAGCTGCTCGATCCAATCGTCCAGCTCCTTGGTGAACGCCTTATTGTCCATAATTGCCGGGCAAAGCTTTTCTTTAAATTAGTAGGGAGGAGGAGGAGGAAAGAAAAATAAAAGCTTGGGGAAGGGAGGAGGAGGGGGGGGGGGAATTAAAATTTAATTATAAATAAGTCACATGAATTCGGGACCCCTGAGGATCTCGGCGCCGTCCGTCACTGTGACTGTGGGGAAGGAGAGAGAGAGAAAAAACCGGCGCGCGGCTCCGTGGTGCGCGCACGCACTTACGTAAACTCGCGGCATATGTCCGGGAGCGCGCGCTCACGCGGATGAAGGTCGGTTGAAAGCCGATTTCGAGGGGGCGCGAGCGCCGGCTGTTTTCATTTCGTTTCCCCCGCGCCTGACGTCACCCCATTGGCATCTCTCCCTCACTCACACACACACACACACACACACACACACACACACGAAGACCCGCCCCTTCCTATTCCCCGTGACACCCTCTTGCTCCTCCCTCCCCACGTGATTCTCCTGGTGCCCCCGCCGGCCTCCTGCGCCACCTTCAGGGCGGGAGGACTGACTATGCAACCTCTGCGAACCCCCCCCACCACCAATTCAATCCACTTATCCTGTGCAATATTTGTTGACCACCACCAGCCCCGCCCCATCCCTTGCAACTTTTTTGAACAATTTGGCCCAATAGGAACTATCCAATTATCCCCACACCTCTGCTCTTTCTCCAATCCCTGCATCTCTGACTTTCAAGTATTTCAGTTATAAAGAGAGACGAGCGAAATTGTGCTTCTTCTCCTTGCAGCAGAGAAGGTTAAGAGAAAATCTACTTCGGGTTCAAAATAATTAAGTTATTTAGAGAGAGTAAATAAAAATATATATTCCTAGCAGCAGAAGGCCATTAATTGCAAAAGAAGCAGAGACATGTAAAAAAAAAATGCAGCAAGCTATGATCTGGAATTGACGTTTCGAGTCCTCAAAAAGCACTCTTCCTGTCCTGTTGCTCTCTTAGCTGTCTTCTTTATTTATCCAATTTTGTTTTGAAATTTATTATTGAATTTGCTTCCACCACCCTTTCAGGCAGTGAATTCCAGATCATAAAAACAAAAAACTGCAGATGCTGGAAATCCAAAACAAAAACAGAATTACCTGGAAAAACTCAGCAGGTCTGGCAGCATCAGCGGAGAAAAGAGTTGATGTTTCGAGTCCTCATGACCCTTCAACAGAACTAGGTGAATCCAAGGAAGGGGTGAAATATTAGCTGGTTTAAGGTGTGTGGGGGGGGGTGGGGATGGTTTGGGTGGGGGGAGAGAAGTGAAGGGGGGGTGTGGTTGTAGGGACAAACAAGCAGTAATAGAAGCAGATCATCAAAAGATGTCACAGACAACAGAACAAAAGAACACATAGGTGTTGAAGTTGGTGATATTATCTAAACGAATGTGCTAATTAAGAATGGATGGTAGGGCACTCAAGGTATAGCTCTAGTGGAGGTGGGGGCAGCATAAAAGATTTAAAAATGTTTAAAAATAATGGAAATAGGTGGGAAAAGAAAAATCTATATAATTTATTGGAAAAAACAAAAGGAAGGGGGAAGAAACAGAAAGGTGGTGGGGATGGAGGAGGGAGCTCAAGACCTAAAGTTGTTGAATTCAATATTCAGTCCGGAAGGCTGTAAAGTCCCTAGTCGGAAGATGAGGTGTTGTTCCTCCAGTTTGCGTTGGGCTTCACTGGAACAATGCAGCAAGCCAAGGACAGACATGTGGGCAAGAGATCAGGGTGGAGTGTTAAAATGGCAAGCGACAGGGAGGTTTGGGTCATTCTTGCGGACAGACCGCAGGTGTTCTGCAAAGCGGTCGCCCAGTTTACGTTTGGTCTCTCCAATGTAGAGGAGACCACATTGGGAGTAACGAATGCAATAGACTAAGTTGGGGGAAATGCAAGTGAAATGCTGCTTCACTTGAAAGGAGTGTTTGGGCCCTTGGACGGTGAGGAGAGCGGAAGTGAAGGGGCAGGTGTTGCATCTTTTGTGTGGGCATGGGGTGGTGCCATAGGAGGCGATTAAGGAGTAGGGGGTGATGGAGGAGTGGACCAGGGTGTCCCGGAGGGACCGATCCCTACGGAATGCCGACAGGGGGTGGTGAAGGGAAGATGTGTTTGGTGTGGCATCATGCTGGAAATGGCGGAGGATGATCCTTTGAATGCGGAGGCTGGTGGGGTGAAAAGTGAGGACAAGGGGGACCCTATCATGTTTCTGGGAGAGAGGAGAAGGCGTGAGGGCGGATGCGCGGGAGATGGGCCAGACACGGTTGAGGGCCCTGTCAACGACCGTGGGTGGAAAACCTCGGTTAAGGAAGAAGGAGGACATGTCAGAGGAACTGTTTTTGAAGGTAGCATCATCGGAACAGATGCGACGGAGACGAAGGAACTGAGAGAATGGGATGGAGTCCTTACAGGAAGTGGGGTATGAGGAGCTGTAGTCGAGGTAGCTGTGGGAGTCGGTAGGTTTGTAATGGATATTGGTGGACAGTCTATCACCAGAGATTGAGACAGAGAGGTCAAGGAAGGGAAGTGTCAGAGATGGACCACGTGAAAATGATAGAGTGGTGGAGATTGGAAGCAAAATTAATACATTTTTCCAAGTCCCGACGAGAGCATGAAGCAGCACCGAAATAATCATCAATGTCCCGGAGAAAGAGTTGTGGAAGGGGGCCAGAGTAGGACTGGAACAAGGAATGTTCCACATACCCCATAAAGAGACAAGCATAGCTGGGGCCCATGCGGGTACCCAGAGCCACACCTTTTATTTGGAGGAAGTGAGAGGAGTTGAAGGAGAAATTATTCAGTGTGAGAACAAGTTCATCCAGTCGGAGGAGAGTAGTGGTGGATGGGGATTGTTCGGGCCTCTGTTCGAGGAAGAAGCTAAGGGCCCTCAGATCATCCTGGTGGGGGATGGAGGTGTAGAGGGATTGGACGTCCATGGTGAAGAGGAAGTGGTTGGGGCCAGGGAACTGGAAATTGTTGATGTGACGTAAGGTGTCAGAGGAATCACGGATGTAGGTGGGAAGGGACTGGACAAGGGGAGAGAGAGGGGAGTCAAGATAATGAGAAATGAGTTCTGTGGGGCAGGAGCAAGCTGACACGAACGGTCTACCGGGACAGTTCTGTTTGTGGATTTTGGGTAGGAGATGGAAGCGGGCCGTCCGAGGTTGGGCGACTATCAGGTTGGAAGCTGTGGGAGGAAGATCCCCAGAGGAGATGAGGTCAGTGACAGTCCTGGAAACAATGGCTTGATGTTCAGTGGTGGGGTCATGGTCCAGGGAGAGGTAGGAGGAAGTGTCTGCGAGTTGACGCTCAGCCTCAGAGGCTGTTGTTGTCTGGCGCACTGACCTCTACCTCGCGGTGGCTGAGCGTCAACTCACAGACACTTCCTCCTACCTCTCCCTGGACCATGACCCTACCACTGAACATCAAGCCATTGTTTCCAGGACTGTCACTGACCTCATCTCCTCTGGGGATCTTCCTCCCACAGCTTCCAACCTGACAGTCGCCCAACCTCGGACGGCCCGCTTCTACCTCCTACCCAAAATCCACAAACAGAACTGTCCCAGTAGACCGATCGTGTCAACTTGCTCCTGTCCCACAGAACTCATTTCTCGTTATCTTGACTCCCTTCTCTCTCCTCTTGTCCAGTCCCTTCCCACCTACATCCGTGATTCCTCTAACACCTTACGTCACATCAACAATTCCAGTTCCCTGGCCCCATTCGCTTCCTCTTCACCATGGACGTCCAATCCCTCTACACCTCCATCCCCCACCAAGATGGTCTGAGGGCCCTTAGCTTCTTCCTTGAACAGAGGCCCGAACAATCCCTATCCACCACTACTCTCCTCCGTCTGGCTGAACTTGTTCTCACACTGAACAATTTCTCCTTCAACTCCTCTCACTTCCTCCAAATAAAAGGTGTGGCTATGGGTACCCGCATGGGCCCCAGCTATGCTTGTCTCTTTATGGGGTATGTGGAACATTCCTTGTTCCAGTCCTACTCCGGCCCCCTTCCACAACTCTTTCTCTGGTACATTGATGATTACTTCGGTGCTGCTTCATGCTCTCGTCGGGACTTGGAAAAATTTATTAATTTTGCTTCCAATCTCCACCACTCTATCATTTTCACCTGGTCCACCTCTGACACTTCCCTTCCCTTCCTTGACCTCTCTGTCTCAATCTCTGGTGATAGACTGTCCACCAATATCCATTACAAACCTACCGACTCCCACAGCTACCTTGACTACAGCTCCTCACACCCCGCTTCCTGTAAGGACTCCATCCCATTCTCTCAGTTCCTTCGCCTCCGTCGCATCTGTTCCGATGATGGTACCTTTAAAAACAGTTCCTCCGACATGTCCTCCTTCTTCCTTAGCTGAGGTTTTCCACCCACGGTCGTTGACAGGGCCCTCAACCATGTCTAGCCCATCTCCCGCGCATCCGCCCTCACGCCTTCTCCTCTCTCCCAGAAACATGATAGGGTCCCCCTTGTCCTCACTTTTCACCCCACCAGCCTCCGCATTCAAAGGATCATCCTTCGCCATTTCCAGCATGATGCCACCACCAAACACATCTTCCCTTCACCCCCCTGTCGGCATTCCGTAGGGATCGTTCCCTCCGGGACACCCTGGTCCACTCCTCCATCACCCCCTACTCCTCAATCCCCTCCTATGGCACCACCCCATGCCCACACAAAAGATGTAACACCTGCCCCTTCACTTCCTCTCTCCTCACCGTCCAAGGGCCCAAACACTCCTTTCAAGTGAAGCAGCATTTCACTTGCATTTCCCCCAACTTAGTCTACTGCATTCGTTGCTCCCAATGTGGTCTCCGCTACATTGGAGAGACCAAACTTAAACTGGGCGACTGCTTTGCAGAACACCTGCGGTCTGTCTGCAAGAATGACCCAAACCTCCCTGTCGCTTGCCATTTTAACACTCCACCCTGCTCTCTTGCCTAAATGTCTGTCCTTGGCTTGCTGCATTGTTCCAGTGAAGCCCAACGCAAACTGGAGGAACAACACCTCATCTTCCGACTGGGCACTTTATAGCCTTCCGGACTGAATATTGAATTCAACAACTTTAGGTCTTGAGCTCCCTCCTCCATCCCCACTACATTTCTGTTTCTTCCCCCTTCCTTTTGTTTTTTCCAATAAATTATATAGATTTTTCTTTTCCCACCTATTTCCATTATTTTAAAATATTTTTAAATCCTTTATGCTCCCCCAACCCCCACTAGAGCTATACCTTGAGTGCCCTACCATCCATTCTTAATTAGCACATTCGTTTAGATAATATCACCAACTTCAACACCTATGTGTTCTTTTGTTCTGTTGTCTGTGACATCTTTTGATGATCTGCTTCTATCACTGCTTGTTTGTCCCTACAACCACACACCCCCCTTCCACTTCTCTCCCCCCACCCAAACCACCGCCGCCCGCACCCCCCCCCACACACACACACACACACACACACACCTTAAACATAGCTTATATTTCACCCCTTCCTTGGATTCACCTAGTTCTGTTGAAGGGTCATAAGGACTCAAAACGTCAACTCTTCTCCACCGATGCTGCCAGACTGCTGAGTTTTTCCGGGTAATTCCGTTTTTGTTCAGGAAGATTGCTTAGAGGTTTTCTCCTGGTGCACTCCTGGAAGCCTTGCTCAAGGAGGACAAAAGAAAGAGGGAGGTCATGTTTCCATCCAGGTTCAGGAGACTCTCAAAGCATACACTACAAAGAGTATGGGAACAAATGGTCAGGGAAGTGAATTTGACGACTATGACCCTGAGAACCTGGCTGCAGTGCCAGAAAAAGTTCAATGACCTCACATGAGTGGTCAAGGTCAATGAATGCATTTTCCAATTGCATCTCCTACTCAAAAAGCCAGCAACCTCTCATATTGCTCAATGCATCACAGCCTCATCACTCAACAGCAACAATAAGGACTCATGCCTAACATTCAGATGCTTCACCCCACCCTTACAAAAGAACAAAGAGGTGTTGAAGGTGGTGATATTATCTAAAAGAATGTGCTAATTAAGGGTAGAAAGCAGGACGACCAAGGTACGGATAGCCTTAGTGGGGGTGGAGTGGGGTGGGGTGAAGGGATTGAAATAGACTAAAAGGTAGAGATAAGATCCCTTCCCCCCACCCCACTAGGGCAATCTGTACCTTGCTCTTCTTGCTTTCTACCCTTAATTAGCACATTCCTTTAGATAATATCACCCCCTTCAACACCTCTTTGCCCTTTTGTCTGTGACATCTTTTGGTTATCTCCACCTATCACTGGCCCTCTTTCCAGCTCTTCTTGATCCGCACCACCACCACACCCCCGCCCCCCCGCCCCCCAAGTCAGATTATATTTCACCTCTCATCTATTTTTCCTTAGTTCTGTTGAAGGGTCATTCGGACTCGAAACGTTAACTGTGTTCCTCTCCACAGATGCTCAGACCTGCTGAGTGTGTCCAGGTATTTTTGTTTTTGTTTTGGATTTCCAGCATCCGCAGTTTTTTGCTTTTATCTGAGAGATTCTAGTAACTTTCCCAATAAAGACATCACATGATTTTGAACAAAAACAAAAATACCTGGAAAAACTCCAGGTCTGGCAGCATCTGCAGAGAGGAGCACAGTTAATGTTTCGAGTCTGAATGACCCTTCAACAAAACTAAGTAAAAATAGAAGAGAGGTGAAACATAAGCTAGTTTAAGGAGGGGGGTGGGACAAGTAGAGCTAGATAGAGGGCCAGTGTTAGGTGGAGATAACCAAAAGATGTCACAGCCAAAAGGACAAAGGTGTTGAAGGCGGTGATATTATTTGAGGAAGGTGCTAATTAAGGGTAGAAAGCAAGACGAGCAAGGTACAGATAGCCCTAGTGGGGGTGGGGTGGGGTGACGGAATCAAAAGAGGCTAAAAGATAGAGATAAAACAATGGATGGAAATACATTTCAAAATAATGGAAGTAGTGGGAAAAGAAAAATCTATATAAATTATTGGAAAAAAAAGGGGGGGATTGGAAAGGGGTTGGGGGTGAAGGAGAGAGTTCATGATCTAAAATTGTTTAACTCAATGTTCAGTCCGGAAGGCTGTAAAGTGCCTAGTCAGAAGATGAGGTGTTGTTCCTCCAGTTTGCATTGAGCTTCACTGGAACAATGCTACAGGCCAAAGACAAACATGTGGGCATGACAGCAGGCTGGAGTGTTGAAATGGCAAGCGACAGGGAGGTCTAGGTAATGCTTGCGGACAGACCAAAGGTGTTCTGCAAAGTGGTCATCCAGTCTGCGTTTGGTCTCTCCAATGTAGAGGAAACCGCATTGGGAGCAATGAATGCAGTAGACTAAATTGAGGGAAGTGCAAGTGAAATGCTGCTTCACTTGAAAGGAGTGTTTGGGCCCTTGGATGGTGAGGAGAGGGGAAGTAAAAGGGCAGGTGTTGCACCATCTGCGGTTGCATGGGAAGGTGCCGTGGGAGGGGGTTGAGGTGTAGGGGGTGATGGAGGAGTGGACCAGGGTGTCCCGGAGCGGAATGCCGCCGGGGGGGGCGGTGAAGGGAAGATGTGTTTGGTGGTGGCATCATGCTGGAGTGGGCGGAAATGGCGGAGGATGATCCTTTGAATGCGGAGGCTGGTGGGGTGATAAGTGAGGACAAGGGGGACACTATCATGTTTCTGGGAGGGAGAGGAAGGTGTGAGGGCGGATGTGCAGGAGATGGGCCGGACACTGTTAAGGGCCCTGTCAACCACCGTGGGTGGAAAACCTCGGTTAAGGAAGAAGGAGGACATGTCAGAGGAACTGCTTTTGAAAGTGGCATCATCAGAACAGATGCAATGGGGGCGAAGGAACTGAGAGAATGGGATGGCGTCCTTACAGGAAGTGGGGTGTGAGGAGCTGTAGTTGAGGTAGCTGTGGGAGTCGGTGGGTTTGTAATGGATATTGGTGGGCAGTCTATCACCAGAGATTGAGACAGAGAGGTCAAGGAAGGGAAGGGAAGTGTCAGAGATGGACCATGTGAAAATGATGAAGGGGTGGAAATTGGACGCAAAATTAATACATTTTTCCAGGTCCACGAGAGCATGAAGCAGCACCGAAGTAATCATCGATGTACCGGAGAAAGAGTTGTGGGAGGGGGCCGGAGTAGGACTGGAACAAGGAATGTTCCACATACCCCATAAAGAGACAGGCATAGCTGAGGCCCATGCAGGTACCCATAGCCACACCTTTTACTTAGAGGAAGTGAGAGGAGTTTAAGGAGAAATTGTTCAGTGTGAGAACAAGTTCAGCCAGACAGAGGAGAGTAGTGGTGGATGGGGATTGTTCGGGCCTCTGTTCGAGGAAGAAGCGGAGAGCCATCAGACCATCCCGGTGGGGGATGGAGGTGTAGAGGGATTGGACGTCCATGGTGAAGAGGAAGTGGTTGGGGCCAGGGAACTGGAAATTGTTGATATGATGTAGGGTGTCAGAGGAATCACAGATGTAGGTGGGAAGGGACTGGACAAGGGGAGAGAGAATGGAGTCAAGATAGCAAGAAATGAGTTCCGTGGGGCAGGAGCAGGCTGACATGATCGGTCTGCCGGGACAGTCCTGGATTTTGGGTAGGAGGTAAAATCGGGCCGTCCGAGGTTGGGAGACTATCAGGTTGGAAGCTGTGGAAGGAAGATCTCCAGAGGAGATGAGGTCAGTAACAGTCCTGGAAACAATGGCTTGATGGGGTCATGGTCCAGGGGGAGGTAGGAGGAAGTGTCTGCGAGTTGACGCTCAGCCTCTGGGAGGTAGAGGTCAGTGTGCCAGACAACAATAGCACCACCCTTGTCAGCGGGTTTGATGACAATGTCAGGGTTGGACCTGAGAGAACGGAGTGCAGCAAGTTCAGAGAGAGAACAGAGGCCCAAACACTCCCCATCCATCACTAATCTCCTCCGTCTGGCTGAACTTGTTCTCACACTGAACAATTTCTCCTTAAACTCCTCTCACTTCCTCCAAAGAAAAGGTGTGGCTATGGGTACCCGCATGGGCCCCAGCAATGCCTGTCTCTTTATGGGGTATGTGGAAGATTCCTTGTTCCAGTCCTACTCCGGCCCCCTCCCACAACTCTTTCTCTGGTACATCGATGATTACTTCGGTGCTGCTGCATGCTCTCGTCTGGACCTGGAAAAATTTATTCATTTTGCTTCTAATTTCCACCCCTCTCTCATTTTCATATGATCCATCTCTGACACTTCCCTTCGCTTCCTTGACCTCTCTGTCTCAATTTCTGGTGATAGACTGACCACCAATATCCATTACAAGCCTACCGACTCCCACAGATAATTCGACTACAGCTCCTCACACCCCGCTTCCTGTAAGGACTCCATCCCATTCTCTCACTTCCTTTGCCTCTGTCGCATCTGTTCTGATGATGCCGCTTTCAAAAACAGTTCCTCTGACATGTCTTCCTTCTTCCTTAACCAAGGTTTTCCACCCACGGTAGTTGACAGGGCCCTTAGCTGTGTCTAGCCCATCTCCTGCGCATCCGACCCCACACCTTCTTCTCCCTCCCAGAAACATGATAGGGTCCCCCTTGTCCTCACTTATCACCCCACCAGCCTCCGCATTCAAAGGATCATCCACTGCCATTTCCACCTAGTCCAGCATGATGCCACCACCAAACACATCTTCCCTTCACCACCCCCCCCCGGTGGCATTCTGCAGGGATCGTTCCCTCCAGGACACCCTGGTCCACTCCTCCATCACCTCTACACCTCAACCCCCTCCCACAGCACCTTCCCATGCAACCACAGATGGTGCAAAACCTGCCCCTTTACTTCCCCTCTCCTCATCATCCAAGGGCCCAAACACTCCTTTCAAGTGAAGCAGCATTTCACTTGCACTTCCCTCAATTTAGTCTACTGCATTCATTGCTCCCAATGCGGTTTCCTCTACATTGGAGAGACCAAATGGAGACTGGGTGACCGCTTTGTGGAACACCTTCGGTCTGTCCGCAAGCATGACCCAGACCTCCCTGTCGCTTGCCATTTCAACACTCCACCCTGCTCTCATGCCCATATGTTCGTCCTTGGCTTGCTGCATTGTTCCAGTGAAGCTCAATGCAAATTGGAGGAACAGCACCCCATCTTCTGACTAGTCACTTTACAGCCTTCCGGACTGAACATTGAGTTCAACAATTTGAGATCATGAACCCTCTCCTCCATCCCCACCCCCTTTCCGATTCCCCCCTCTTTTTTTTCCAATAATTTATATAGATTTTTCTTTTCCCACCTACTTCCTTTATTTTAAAATGTATTTCCATCCATTGTTTTATCTCTACCTTTTAGCCTCTTTTGATTCCGTCACCCCACCCCACCCCCACTAGGGCTATCTGTACCTTGCTTGTCTTGCTTTCTACTCTTAATTAGCACATTCCTCAGATAATATCACCGCCTTCAACACCTCTTTGTCCTTTTGTCTGTGACATCTTTTGGTTATCTCCACCTATCACTGGCCCTCTATCCAGCTCTACTTGTCCCACCCCTCCCCCCCTTAAACTAGCTTATATTTCACCTCTATTCTATTTTTACTTAGTTTTGTTGAAGGGTCATTCGGACTCGAAACATTAACTGTGCTCCTCTCCACAGATGCTGCCAGACCTGCTGAGTTTTTCCAGGTCTTTTTGTTTTTGTTTTGGATTTCCAGCATCCGCAGTTTTTTGCTTTTATCACATGATTTTGACTCTTTTTTAATGGAAGATTGATTACAATGTGTAAAATATATCAACACAGCATTGAACAAATACTGCATATTGTAATAAAACTGGTGATCTTTATATGCAGAATTGATTTTTAAACAACTGAGTCATGACTTAACAATTAGCCAATGAATCTTGCAACCCATGACTCAGCATATTAGTTATTGGTAGTCTATATAGCCCCCCCTGGGCTTCACTCTACTATCACAGGTCTATTCATAGAATTTAAAGAGGACAATAACCTTTCAATTGAACATATATTTGAATGCAAAGAGCTGAGTTGCTAAATTAATAATGCAACTAAAAATGATATCTTCATTATATCCCAGCCTTGTGAATGAAAGCCAGTTTGCAGTATGAAGGTAATAAATAGGCCTGTCATAAAGAACAGCAAACACAGAAAGTCCATAAATCTCAGCTTGTCAGAAATATGGGTCAGTTTCTTAATTGATCATCAGATCAAAGTAAAAAGGATAACAAAAAAGAAGAGTTGAATTTATATCTGTTCAGGATCTCAGGATGTCTCAAGTTGCTTTACAACCAATAAAGTCAAAAATGTGGCAGCCAATATGTGCACAGCAAGGTCCCACAAACACCAATGAAATCATCACTGGATAATGTTATTTTTAAAGTGGTGTTGGTTGATGATAAATATTGAAGTGAGCAGTAGGGAAAACGCCTCTGCCCTTTGAGGCAGTGCAGTGACATAATTTACATTTATCTGAATGAGCCTCAGTTTACATCCCATCTGAAAGGCAGCACTTCTGACTGTTCAGCACAACCCTAGAGCTGACTGAAGTGTCGGTCTAGCTTATGTACTCAAGTCTTTGGAGTGTGAACCCACAGCCATCGATAGGGCTATCCCTGTAGTAGTTCCAAGGAGACTGCGTAACCCCATGAAGGCATCCAGTGTGAAACATAATAGTGAATACAGGTTTCTTCAGACAGCCTCAGTCAGGTGTGTCTAGGCTTGGGGACCTAGCTCCTGGATGAGGCTGAGTTTATGTTAGAACCTGAGGTGCAGTTGTATCTGTTTTTGTTCCCCCTCACAGCTACCATTGGAGGATCCAAAGACAACAGGGTTCCAAAGGCAACATTGCAAAAATGATTGGCAAATGACATCAACTAATGCACCAATGATAATGCAGACAAAACTAAAAAGTTGAACTTTACATACAATGCTAAATGTCAATCACATCTTTAAGAATCAAATTTCCAAAGGCCAGAGAATGAACCTGCGGTGGCACCCCTCTCAAACTGGTAAGAAGGGCCTGAATTTAGAGAATAGGTGGGAAAGATCTTGGATTTTAGCTTGGGCTCAATTCACACAGAATCAACTAGAGAAATGCAATCTGGTTGAAGAAGGTTCCATCAGTCAAGTAAATCATGGCTGATCTTCTCTCCATTTACCTAACTTGGCTCTATATCCCTTAATACCCTTGGCAAACAAAAATTGGATGTAATTTGCAGAAATGAATCCAGTGTTGCGTACCAGGTGTCTAGCGGAGAACATACAATCTTGTGCAGTTTATAGGAAATCTTCAGACGTATTCAGTGTTATTGCAGTGTACGGATTGTTCATGGTCACATTTTGCATAGTGTTACAGACAGGAGAGAGACTGTAGCATGGTTCGCCCTTCTTGACTGATCGCAGATAGATGGGTTTGCAACGAGTGTTTTAACCCTTTGAGTACTGTGACTCTCAAGATCAGACTAAAGGCAGGTTTTCTCAAAAGTTTAAAAAAAGGAAGAACAAATGTTTATTTCTGAACAACTGACTCACACAAGCACAAAGACACACAGAAGAATAGGCAATTACAAAAGAGGTAGCATGCACTTATATTTTTGAAAAGTCCAAAAATGCATTGTTTTATTGAGTCTTTCAAGATGGAAGCATGACATGTTCCAGGCCTGTTGATTCGTTTTGGTTCATTGAAGAAATGGAGGTTGGAAGTTCCAGATGACAAGTTCATAGTGGCTCACTATTTGCCGCAGCAGGTTTCTGACTGGTTTGCTGTGGCCGAGCCCCTGTAGCAAAGACTGGTTCTTCAAATCAGTAGATAAAAGGCCAGCCCTACTTCTCTGCCTGTGGATGGATTTTAGGTAGGGTCCTTTTTTGCTGGGCTGGATCTATTCCATCTGAGTCTCCTTGTCTCCCAGATGAACTGACTGATTAAGGCTGCTCTCAAAATGTGTTAATAAATGTTCCTTATCACAACCTGGTTTCTGCCAAAAACAATATTCTATGAGAACAGTATAGACATATCCCCACAAAGAAAAAGGGCAGTACTGCCAAATCTTGAGCTCCCTAGTTATCCAGAAGCATACAGGATAAGATAAAACAGAGAAATAAAGCTTATGACAGTCACAAAAAGCTTAATACTATAGAAAGCCTAGAGGAGTATAGAAAGTATAGGGATGAAACAAAAAAAGGAAATAAGGAAAGCAAAGAAAGGATATTTGCAGGTAAAATCAAAGAAAACCCAAAGATGTTTTACCAATGCATTAAGAGCAAGAGAATAACTAAGGAAAGGGTAGGGCCTATCAGAGATGTACAGGGTAACTTGTGCGTTGATGCTGGGTAGGGTTCTCAATGAGTACTTTGTCTCTGTCTTCACTAAGGAGAGGGATGATGCAGACATTCTAGTTAAAGAGGAGGACTGTGAAACATTAAGCATAATGAGAGAGGAAGTACTGGAGCGACTGACATCCTCGAAGGTGGATAAATCACCCGGGCTGGAAGGATTGTATCCCGGCTGTTAAAGGAAGCCAGGAAGGAAATAACAATTTCTCTGCGGATCATTTTCCAATCCTCACTAGATACAGGCAAGATACCAGAGGATTGGAAGTCTGCGAACATTGTACCCAAAGTTAAAAAGGGTGCAAGGGTTGGGCCAGAAAATTGTAAGCCAGTCAGTCTGACTTTGGTGGTGGGCAAATTATTGGAATCGATTCTGAGAGACAGGATAAATTGTACTTAGAAAGGCATGAACTGATCAGGGATAGTCAGCTTAGTTTTATTAGGGTAAAATCGTGTCTTACTAACTTAATAGAATTTTTTGAGGAAGTAACAAAGAGGATTGATTAGGGTAGCACAGTGTATGGTGTCTACATAAATTTTAGTAAGGCATTTGACAAGGTCCCACATGGCAGACTGGTCAAAAAAGTGAGATCTCATGGGATACAGGGGAAGGTGACAGGTTGGATCCAAAATTGGCTCAGTGACAGGAAACAAAGGGTAATGGTTGAATGATTCTGGGAATGGAAAGTGATTTCCAGTGGCATTCCACAGGGCTCAGTGTTGGAGCTCTTGCTGTTTGATGTACATATTAATGATTTGGACGTAAGTGTGGGAGGCATGATTGGGAAATTTGCAGATGACACAAAAATTGGCCATGTAGTTGATAGTGAAGAGGATAGCTGTTGTCTCCAGAATTATATCAATGGTTTTGTTGAGTGGGTGGAAAATGGCAAATGGAATTCAATCCAGAAAAGTGTGAGATAATGCATTTGAGGAGGGCAAAGAAAGCAAGGGAATACTCAATAAATGGGAGGATATTAAGAGGGATTGAGGAAGTGAGAGACTGTGGTGTGCATGTCCACAGGTCCATGAAGGTGGTAGGGCAGGTGGAAAAGGTGGTTAAAAAAAAAAACAAATGGAATGCTTTCCTTTATTGGATGAGGTATAGAATACAAAAGCAAGGATATAATGATGGAACTGTATAAACTGCTGGTTAGACCACAGCTGGAATTTTGTGTACAGATCTGGTCACATCACATCACACAGGAAGGACATAATTGCTCTGGAGACAGTACAGGGGAGATTTATAAGAATGTTATGAAGGATCAAAATTGAAGCTGAGGAAAGATTGGATAGGCTAAGGTTGTTTTCCTTAAAACAGAGGAGGCTGTGGGGTGACGTGATTGAGGTGCACAAGATTATGAGGGGCCTAGGTAGGTTAGACAGGAAAGACCTGTTTTCCCTAGCTGAGGGGTCAGTTACAAGAGGGCATAGATTTAAGCTGATTGGTAGAAGAATTAGAAGAGATATGAGGAGAAACTTTTTCACTCAGCCTAAATTGGTGGTTGAGGTTAAAATGCTCAACTCATTTAAAAGGTACCTGGATCTGCACCTTAAGTGCTGTAACCTGCAAGGCTATGGACCTGGCTAAAGTGCTGGAAAATGGGATTAAAAAATAAGCAGATAGTTTTTTTTAGCCAGTGAAGACACAATGGGCTGAATGGCTTCTTTCTGCACCATAAATTTTCAATGGCTCTATGCTTCCGAGAGGTGAACATAGCATCTTTTTTGCCATTGTCCACACAAATGGTCTCTGATGGCTTAAGCATTGGCACACAAAAGGGTTTGTGTTTCAGCAATTTGCAGTTCCTTGTGATAGGATGGCTTCCTCCTCAGTACCATTCTGTGGAATTCCATTTTGTAGCCAAGATGTTTGCAAGGCCATTGTGCACTAGTTTCTGCAGGTACTTGGACAATAGCCTCCATTAAATCCATAGGAAAGATCGGTTGCATTTTAATGTCTCCTCAATGGAGTAACCCAAAAGGTCATTTGCATTTTAATGTCCTGAACATACTAGCTGGTGAACTTCCAGCCGTGTGCAGTTCCAGGTATATCGGCAGATGAAGGGTGGTCACCTGGCCTCTCAACTCCATCTTGTTTTGAAATGGATTGTCCATTCTCCATTTTGTTTATGAAAGTAAAGTGACCATTTTTTATAAATGCACAGGTAAAACTGTGTGTGTGTGTGTGGCAGTAGTAACTGCTGCACTTCTCTGTAATAAGGCTCAAAATAGGAAATGTTGGCATCTTGCAGTAAGAATGAAGTTTGCAGCCACCAGAGGGATGGATGGTGTTTCAGTGCACAGAAACCCGCCTGGTTAGTGGGTTCTTGGAAACAGTTTCTGAGATGCTACAAAACCTGATAGGTGTTACCCATGGCTCACTCTCATCTTTGTCATAAAGTCAGACATTCAGGTCCCACTCCAGAGACTTGAGAACACAATCCAGGTTGACATTTTAGTGCAGTACTGAGGGAGCGCAGAAGTGTCAGAAGTGCTATCTTTCAGTTTTGATGTTAAACTGAGGCCCCATCTCCCTTCACAGGTTGACATTTTGAAGAAGAGCAGGGTTTTTTTTCTAGGTGTCCTGGCTACTATTTATATCTCAACCAACATTGCTAAAATAAATTTTCTGGTTATTATCTCACTGCTGTTTGTGGGACATTACTGTGTGCAAATTAGTTGCTGTTTTCCCTACATGACAGCAGTGACATCACTTAAAATGTACTTCATTGGCTTTGCTGTGCTTTGCAACATCCTGAGGTTGTGAAAGGTGCTATATGAATGTAAGTTCTTTGTCTTTCATAGTTTCAGGAATAGATGACTTCACGCAATGTGTTGTAACACTGAGCAAAGGCTTAAAGTAGATATTCTAAGAATGGTGAAGTGTTCCTCAGTGGTGTCATTTTCTGTGATTCATTGGTAAAAATTAAGTAATTTCTGCAGATGTTAAATAAGTTTTGTGTTTTACAGGCTTATGATAGACTTTCTCAACCTGGGCCCAATGAAGTAAAGGCCCCTGAATAGCCTTTCTTTGCTTTTCAAAAGGAGATTGTTTAATAAAGCACTTAACACAGGCACCACAACAAATGTGTATTTCCATCAAGTGCAAGAGCTTAGTAAGGTATAAAAAAACACACCAACTCACGTTTCTTAATAGGTGGCACACATCACACTAATATGCATCACTGGACTCATTAACAGTGGCAATGGAATGAAAAAGTTATGCATCATTGTAACATCTTCATATTTATCTCAGAAACAGAGACAGAAAAATAAAAAAACACTCAAAAATGCAAACAGCCACGATAAGTATATCAACAATCAGAATTTTCCCATGACTGGTATACACAAGCTTTTTTTTAATCTGACACCATGTTTATTTTTGGCCTTTAACAAACTAAAGGGAATTCAACTAGGAATGATGAACTTTCAATTGTCTCAGAGTGTTCTAGTGTACTTCTGAAAAAAATACCACCTCAGAATGTGTTATAAACAGAGGGAAGATCTGAGTTCTGAAAGCATACCCCCCCGACCATTTGCAAGTTCCAGCATCCTTGAAAATAGCACTTTGGAAAAATCACCTCAAAATAACTATTTTTGGGATCAAACTTTTGTTCCATTTTTGGATTCTTTTCAAAACCAACCAAAAAAAGAGCATCACATAGTTAAATTCCAACAAACATGGCAAAATAAATTATTAAATTAAAACACCAAGCAGCACATCAGCAAAAAAAAAGGTTCATTTCCCAGATACTTCAAGGTTCTATTGTGCTCAACAAGCTGTGGTTATTTCCTGTTGCCTTGCATCAAGTACCAATTCCTTGCTACCAATTCCAAGACTATTGCTATTATTCAAAGAGACAGAATAAAATACTTCCCTATTAAAATAAATTAAAACCCACTGAACACATTGTAAACGTACTCCCAGTAAACCAGTGGAAAATTCAAAGTTCACACTTGCTGTGCTTTGTTCTGCTCCTGTTATAAGACCTATTGGTATTATTTAAGTCATGAATCCATTGATCATTTATTTTGACCAGACAGGCGTGTTTTTCTGTCCATTTTTAGGTGCTGCAAACTTTGCACTGACACACAAGTATGAACTAATTTATACAGTGCCCCACTACACCTATTTGTTAATTTTAACTCGTGTAGACTAACTTGTAATGACCTAGTTACTCACAGTGAAGAGCAAGTAAAACAGGTAATCCTACTTCAAACATCAATCCGTTTTACCAAGATCACAGCTGCTTGTAGGTTTTTTTATTTATTGTGAAAATGTTCACCCTTGCTATTTAGTTTTGTGTTAGTACTTGTCATTCCAACTTAGAGATCAGGAAGTGCACACTGAAGCTTGTCGTGTACGGGAGGATGTTGGGCACTCTGGGCTCTTCAGGTTATTGCCAGCCACCTACAAATTTAAAAAATGTATTTTTATTATGCAAAATAAAGGAAACAATAAACAAAAGGGGAATAGATAATAATGGTAAGAACGGATCAAAGATTTCCTCGGGCCCAATCAGGTTAGCTATAGCTCATAGCCACTCCATGATGATTTTCCAAAAGTATGGGACATACTTTCATCTTGCAGTTGGGCTTAGAGGATAATTAGGATTGAGGTGGAATTGTCTAGCAACGGAACATGCTCTATTTTCTATCTATTCATAGATCCTTATGTCCCCGTGCCAGCTCTTTAAAAGAGTTATCCAATTAGTCCCCCTCTCCACTTTCCAATTATTTTAAATCATGTTCACTGGTTACCGCCCATCCTGCTAGAGGAATAGTTCCTTCTTTTTTACTCCATTGGAAGCCCTTCATAATTGTGAACACTTCTAGCAAGTCACCCTTAAACTTCTCTGCTCTAAGGAGAACAGTCCAATTTTCTCTACTCTCTTCATATAACTGAAGTTATGCATTAATTTAAATCCCTTAAAATCAGATGGACTCTGTTTTGGATGTGTGAAGCGATCTAGCCTGTTTGGTTTTGTTCTAAGTGCTCTGCCCTCACAATCCTCTATGCCAACTGCAATAAATGTTCTGTAAATACCCATGTTCCCAGTTTTTCCCTTGAGGTGTGCCTGAATCGTGACACCTTCCTGGCCAAAAGACAGGGCTTCAGACTTGTTTCAAGTACCACTCTACAGCCAGCCCACTTTGAACAAACTTCCTGAGTGGGTAGTGGAGGCAGGTTTGATCGAGGTGAATTGTGTTGCTATCTGAAAAGAAAGAATGTGCAAAGTTAAGGGGATAAGGCAGGGTTGTGGGAGACTAATTAGAATGCTCTTTCAGAGAGCCAGTGCAGACTCTACGGGCTGAATGGCCTCCTTCTGCACTGTAAAGATTCTGTGATAGCATCTCGCAACCTTGCAATCGCTACTGCTGAGAGGAATCAGAGCAGCAATGTCCACGCCCCACACAAACAAACACAGATTTACCTATGGGATCCTCTTTGGCTGATCCTGGATGGGACATTATGCCCAGAATATCATAAGATCCAGATATTCCATTTGAAATTGTACTATTGCTTGATGCAGCCACCAGAGATAGACCAAGAGGAAGATTTTCTTTTCCTTTACTCTTGTATGGGATGCGGCCATCACTGACAAGGCCAACCTTTGTTGCCCATCCCTAATTGCCCTTGAACTGAATGGCTTGCTAGGCCATTTCAGAGGATAGTTAAGAGTCAACCACATATTGTGGACTGGACTCACATGTAGGCCAGACCAGATAAGGATGGCAGATTTCTTTCCCTAAAGGACATTAGTGAATGAGGTGAATTTTTATGACAATCAATGTTAGTTTCATGGTTACCATTACTGAGACTAGCTTTATATTCCAGATTTTATTTATTAAATTCAAATTCCACCAGCTGCCGTGGTGGGATTTGAGCTTTGGCGCTAGAGCATTAGCCGGGATGTCTGAATTATTAGCCCAGTGACAGTACCACTACACCACAATCTCCCTCTGAATTGCCATGGTCACAGGAGGGTCAGAGCAGTATGTCTTTTCCTATGATTTTCGGGCTGCCACTACTCCACTTTGATTAAGTGGGATACAACACTCGGGGCCCATTAAAATCAACAACCCACCGGTGGAGACAGTTGATAATGCCCATGATATTAGAGGGTCAGTCATCTTGGCTCATTCTCATGCAACTTCTAATGACCTTTAAATTATTCTTGGGATGTGGGCATCAGTGGCAAGGCCGGCATCTATTCTCCAACCCTAGTAGCTCCAAGAATGTGGTGGTTGGCCTTCTTCTTAAATCCATGCAGCCCTGTGGTAATGATCCGAAAATAATGTTAAGAAGGAAATTTCGGAATATCAACTCAGCAACGTTGAAGGAACGGCGAGATATGTCCAAGTCAGTCAGCGTGGCTAATTATTTCTATTGTCAAGCTATTTGTGTACTTATTACACAGTAACTCAATCAGAATTACAGAATATTTACCTTGCAGAAGGAGGCCATTCGGCCCATCAAGTTTGCACTAGCTCTTTGAAAGAGCATTCTACCTGGTCCCACTTGCCTGCCTTATCCCCGTAACTTTGCACATTCTTTCTTTGCAGATAGCAATCCAATTCCCTTTTGAATACCTCGATCAAACCTGCCTCCACCACCCTTTCAGGAACTTTGTTCCTGACTCCAACTGCTCTCTGGGTGGAAAAACTTTTCCTCATATCACTTTTACTCCTTTCATCAATTATTTTGAATCTGTGCCCTCTAGTTCTTGATGCTGTCTTGAGTGAAAATACTTTTTCATTATTTACCCTGTCCATACTCCTCAGGATCTTACATACCTCTATCAAATCTCCTCTCAGCTTTCTTTTCTCCAAGGAAAACAGTCCCAAACTCTCCAATCTATTCTCGTGGCTACAGTTCTTTATCCCTGGAATCATTCTTGTCAATCTCCTCTGTACTGTCTCCAATGCCTTCACATCCTTCCTCAAGTATGGTGCCCAGAACTGGATACAGTACTCGAGATGAGACCTAATTAGTGTCTTACACCAATTCAACATGACCTCTTTACCCTTGTACTCAGTGCCCCTATTATTGAAGCCTAAGAGACTATATGCTTTATTTAACTACTCTCTCAACATGCCTTTCCATCTTCAATACTTATGTACATATACACCAAGATCCCTCTGTTCCTGCACCTCCTTCAGAGTTTCTCCCTTTATTTTATACTGTTGCTCCATATTCTTCCTGCCAAAATGAATCACCTCACACTTCTCTGCATTGAACTTCATCTGCCACCAACCCACTAACATGTCTATGTCCTTTTGAAGGTCATGACTATCCTCACCACAGTTGACAACTATTCCAATCTTTGTATCATATGCAAATTTTGCAATCATGCCTGAACACCACAGTCTAGCTCATTAGTATATATCAGGAACAGTAAGGGTCTCAATACTGACCCCTGGAGATCTCCACTACAGACCTTCCTCCAATCTGAAAAACAACCATATATCACTACTCTCTGTTTCCTATCACTAGGCAATTTCTTATCCATGCGCCTAACTCCCTTTCATTCAATGAGCTAGAATTTTGCTCACAAGTCTGTTGTGTGGCACTGTATCAAATGTCTTTTGAAAATCCATATACACCACATCAACAGAATTGCCCTTATCAACCTGTTAGTTGCTCAAAAAAAATTCCAGCAAGTTAATTAAACATGATTTTCCCTTAATGAATCCATGCTGGAGTTTTTAAATTATCCTGCACATTGACTATTGATTTTGACCCAAACTATTATTTCCAGAAGTTTCCCTTCCACTGAAGTCAAACTGATTGGTCTGTAGTTGCTGGGTTTATTCTTGCAACCCTTTTTGAACAAGGGTGTAACCTACACAATTCTCCAGTCCTCTGGCACTACCCCTGTATCTAAGGAAGATGGGAAGCTTATCACTAATGCCTGTATAATTTCCACTCTCACTCCCCCCAGTACCCTTGGATGCATCTCAACCAGTCCTGGTACGTTATCTATTTTAAGTAAAGATAGCCTTTTTATTACCTCCTCCTTCTCAGTTGTAAATTCTTCCAATATACCAGTTACCTCCTCTCTCACCTCAGCCTGGGTAACATCTTCTTCCATTGTAAAGACAGATGCAAAGTATTCATTTAATCCCTCCACTGTTTCTCCAGCCTCCATGTGCAAGTCCACTCTTTTATCCCTAATTGGCCCCACTCTTTCTTTTACCACCCCTTCGTTATTTATATGCTTATAGAAGACGTTGGGATTCCCTATAATGTTCACTGCCAGTCTCTGTTCATGCTCTCTCCTTGCTTTTTTTATTAGTTTCTTCACTTCCCCTCTGGTCCCTCTATATTTGGCCTGATTCTCCATTGTATTTTCTACCTGACATCTGTCGTACACGCAATTCTTCCTTTTCACATTCACCTCTATCTCTTTCGTCAGCCAGGGCACTCTGGAATTATTTGTCCTACTTTTCCCCTTCAAAGGAATATACCTTGACATTGCCTGCAATACCTTTTCTTTGAAGGTGGCCAATTGTCCAGCCCCGTATTTTCTGCCAACATTTGATTCCAACTCACTCGACCCAGATGCATTCTCATCTCAATGAAGTTGGCTTTCCCCCAATTAATTATCCTGGCTCTGGATTGCTCCTTGTCCTTTTCCATGGCCAACCTAAACCTTATAGTACAATGGTCACTGCCCTCTCAATGCTCTCCCACTGATATTTGATCCAATTGGACCAACTCATTCCCCAGAACCTGGTCCCAGAACTGGTCCCAATGCCTTAGAAATCTAAAGACCTCCCTCCTACTCCATTTCACTAGCCACATGTTGAACTGCTCAATCTTCCTATTCGTCTGCTCACTAGCATGTGACACTGGGAGTAATTGTGAGATTACTGCTCTTGAGGTCCTGCTTTTTAATTCTCTTCCTAACTCCCTAATATCTGCTTTCAAGACATCAACCATTTTGCTACCTATGTCATTGGTCCCAATGTGAACCATGACCTCTGGCTGTTCACCTTTCCCCGAAAGAATGTCCTGCAGCCGCTCTGTGACATCCTTGACTCTGGCACTATGGAGGCAACATACTATCCTGGAGTCATGTCTATGGCTGCAGAAACGCCTGTGTGCTCCCCCAGCTATGGAATCCCATACCACTATAGCACTTCCACTCTTCCTCTTCCCCTCCTGTGCAGCTGAGCCACCCGTGATGCCATGAACTTGGCTCTTGCTACAGTCCTCTGAGGAACCATCTCACTTGCCAGTATCCAAAGTGAAAAGCAGTTAGAGATTGAGATAGCCTCAGGGCTTCCTGTGCTACCTGTCTGTTTCTCTTAAATACTCTGGTGGTCACCCATTCCCTCTCTGCCTGTATAATCCTTAGCTGCAGTGTGACCACCTCTCTAAATGTGCTATCCACGTAATCCTGTCTTGCAGATGCACCACAGTGACTCCAGCTGCCGCTTGAGTTAAGCAACTCGGAGCTAAAGTTTCTGCAGTTGGTGGCACTTTCTGCAGATGTAGGCATCGAGGGCACTTTCTGCCTGCATGACTTCCCACATCCAGCAGGATGCACATTCCACACAGCTGAGCTGCACTGACACACCTTAAACTTAATATGTGTTTAATACTGTTTGGTATAATGTAACTCACCTGTCACTCACCAATTGTCTCCTCTGTGCCCAGTCTTGAAAGGCCTAAAATTACCAACCAATCAACTACAGGATTCCTGTGACATAATTTTTAGATTTTATCTGAAAACTCCCAGCTCTCTCTCTCTCTCCACTGCTTTATGGTCTTTTTCTGAACTCCCACTGCTTTATGGGCTTCCTCTCTCTCTAAACTCCTGCTGCTTTAGGTGCTCTCTGTCTACAAATTCCCCCTGCTTTATGGGCTCTCTTTCTGGACTCCTGCTGCTTTATGGACTCTCTCTCTCTCTCTCTCCGAATACTTGTTGCTTTATGAGCTCTCTCTCTCCTCGAACTCTTGCTGCTTTATGGGCTCTCTCTCTATGAACTCTGGCTGTTCTATGGGCACTCTCTCTCTCTCCAAACTCTTGCTGCTTTATGGGCTCTCTCTCCAAACACCCGCTGCTTTATGGGCTCTCTCTCCAAACTCTGGCTGCTCTAGGGACACTCTCTCTCTCTCTCTCTCTCTCTCTCTCTCTGAACATCTGCTGCTTTATGGGATTGCGCTCTCTCTGAATTCCTGTTTCTTTATCAGGCTCCACAATATATTCTTAAGTACAATAAGGTCATGATAGTAGGAGTTGCACGCTAAGTATTTTGAGGCATCAAAGAGAGGAAGAAACAGTTATAATTCTTTACTGTTTCATGGAATGTGAGCATCACAGGCAAGGCCAGCACTTGTTGCCTAGTCCTAATTGCCCTGTAATTAAGTAGCTTGTTAGGACATTTCAGAGGACAATTGTCAACTGCATTGTCTGGACTGGAGTGGTATGTAGACCAGACAAGGTAAGGATGACAGATTTCCTTTCCCGAAGGACATGAGTGAATCAGATGAGTTTTTACAACAATCAATGATTGTTGTCATGGTCACCATTACTGACGCTAGCTTTATATTCTATTTTTATTAATTAAGTTTAAATTCCACCAGCTGCCATGTTGTGATTTAAGTCCATGTTCCCAGAGCATTACCCTTGGCCTCTGGATTCCTAGTCCAATGACTTTACCACTACACCATTGTCTCTCCAGTCTGCATCCACAGTTAGATCTCACTCTGTGCAGTCAATCAAACTCTCATAGGACAGCCCACAAGATAAATTCCTTCACAGTAGCCAACTCTCTCAGGATCCAGAGCTGCCAGATTGTGAGTGTGATTGGCTTTAATGAACTGGATGATCTGGGTTTTGCTAATGTTAGGAAATAAAGACAGTTTAAGTAAGTTATATTTGTATTTGTGGGTGTTAGGAATGAGTTTTACCTTCAGTGTTTAAATTTGATTTGTATTTCTGCTAAGAAAAGTCAAATTGAGTTTTAGTTTCACTTTTAAAGGCACTTGCATTTCTCTTGAACAATTTATGACTTAAAAAGTTAAGCAAACGCACGGGTGAAAAAACAATGCTGTTGTCTAACAACAGGGTCCAGAGAGGCAGGTCCCTCCCACAGACACACACACAAGAGAAACAGCAGTTTGATTTTGGAAGCTCTTTGAGTTCAGTTGATTCTGAAAGCAGCTGCCAGGATAGACTGGAGCAAAGGGGACAGATAGATGGTCCCAAGCTAAAGTAAATACCCCAAAATCCAGGAGAAAGTCCCAAGAAGACCTTCTAGTCAAAGGAAGAACAGGAACCTGGAAAAGGTCCTGTTAAGTGAAGGTAAGAGTGAGGGGCAGAGAGAAAGGCTCCAAGCTTCAGATTTAAAGAGACAAAAGCTGCAGAAAGCAGATTTAAAGCAGCTTGCAAGAGGGAAGAAGGTCCAGAGAGAAGGTCTGTAACTCTTTGGTAATGGCATGTCAAGCAGTGTGTACTGTTGAGTCAGTGAGTCAGTGAGAGAGAGTGCATGGAAGACAGCATGTGGTGACCCGGGGAAGAGGAACATCAGAAGGAGAGTTCAAAACCCTGGAAGTGAACCCTTGCAGAAGACATCTGAGAGAAAGCGTCAGTTTGGGAGAAGATTCCAAGGTGAGGTCTTGGAGAGTGGAGATTGGAAACTCCTGTGTGAAAGACGGAGTGCATTAAGACTGGTTGGTTCAGTGTGACAAGCGTCTGGGGGGTTGAGGAGAGACACATCATATCTGTTTGAGGTGGCATCTGTCACTTGGTTTCAGAGTTTGGTGTGTCTGACCTCAGGTTGACTTTTGGTTTTCATCAACTGTGTACTTACTGTGGGCATTAGAGTATAAGGTTGCTTTTGTAACTTGTGTTATCCTTACAAATCTGTATATATCTGTAAAGGTATAGTTGTGGGTGAAGGAGTATTGTAATATAGTTCATCTTTTCTTGTTAAATAATACTTGATTCTTTTATTAAAAGTTCATCAGCTGACTCATGTGACTCTGTTCAGTAGCTACTCTCCACATATCTAAACAAATAAATAAAAGTTTGGATCTGTCAAGCTGGGTTCCACCCTGGGATTAGACTTGTCCTGGGGTAGCCTCAGCTGGGGATCATAACACTTACTTGATGTCTTCATTAAAAGTTGGATCGCCAAAATTCTTAGAGGTAACTGGGGTAATATATACCTATTCCAAAGAGAAAATTTGCAACCCATCTTGGTTATTTTGAAAATCTGTTTAAAAATTTACTTTGGTATAGATCTGTAACCTTGCCACTTATTTGTTAAAATGTTACCTTTCTCGTTAATTTTTCAGAGAATTACAAACAATTTGCAGCACGGAAACAGGCCATTTGGTTCAACCAGCCCACGTTGGTGTTTATCCTCCACAGTAATATTCTACTTGCATGTTGTGAAACTGAAAAACCACAAGGTCCCTTGGTGAGTGTAAGTATACTGTAGCATTTATCCTCCAGGGCTGCCTCTTATATTATTTGTAATAGCCAGAAAGAATTTTACAGGAGGGTGGGTTGCTCGCCAAACCCACCCACCCGGAACTAAAGTCAGCCAGAAGCCAACTCACTCCATGCCAGCCTGCCCTGCAGCCACAACACCCTGCAGGCGGGCTAAATTGGTGGAGGGTGGGACTTCCACCCCTCACTCAGGAGGAAGACCCATCCTCGGGAACTGCCAGCTATCCAATTGACTGGCAGCTCCATCACTTCCCATAGTGCCAGAGCTGAGCAGTAGGTGCTGCTGGGACTGCAGGAAGAAGCCCGAAGAGGAATATGGCTTCTCCGAGAAGGTAAGTCCAATGGTTTTAGGGCAGGGTGGGAGCCCAGGGCCCAGGCGGGGGTGGGGGGGGGGAGGAGTTAGTGGGGGTGTGTTCTATCAGGCAGGCGATGCGGAAGGAAGGGGGTTGACATCTTGGTTGGGGGGGGGGGGTGTGGTGCCCCCAATGCATTGCAGGGCACAACCCAAATGAGGTGTCCCCCTTCTTCCTTCCTGCCTGACTGTCCAGGCCAACCATGTTATGGTGTGGGCAGCACATTATTCAGGTCAATCGGCTCGTTAACAAGCCTAGATGAACCTTAATTATTCATTTACATACGGCAGGCGGGCTGCTGATTTCGGTGCCTGCCCACCTTGCATACTATGGGTATGAGTTTGGGTGTGGGCAGGAAGATGGAGGGCTAGCCACCCAGCTTATTCTACGTTACCCTCCCTGCAGAAAACACACTTGGCACGGGCACGTAAAATTCAGCTCAACATTCCAGAGAATCTGAAATAAAAGCAACCATCTTGATCAATTCATCAAAAATAAGACACATAAGCAATAGTCCTAGTCCCATGTGCCCACTTTGTTCTAATGTCCCTTTATTTCCCCTGGTTTCAGCCACGTGACTAACCTATTCTCACATGGAGGGGGGGCCGGTTTTCCACCAGTAAAGTTGGTTACTCGAGTCGGGTAATTTTCCGACTTGGCAGACCCGACTCAGTTTAAAAAGCCCGAATCACATAATTTTTGTTTTGGGAAAGCAGGGATGAGATAGAATAGGGTCTGCTAACCTCGGAAGCAGATACCTGGTGGCCTTGGGGGGTGAGTGCAGAAGTGAGCTGGTTAGAAAGCCCACACCCACAGCAATGTTTATTTAGGCAAGACTAAGCAGTTTGAAGTTTCTGCTATTGATACTTTAATGGTTTGTCTGATTCACACTTTTATCAGGCTGTAGGAACAGCAGTTTTTTTCAAAGAACACTTCTGAATGGGTATTTTTTTCTCTCTCAGCAGTTCCATGCTGGCACTATTGTCTGACTCATTGGTTATGTACATAGAGCATAATGGGTGAATGGGCATGAGTTGGCATGGAGATTCTGAGTGGTTATGGGAAGTGTCTGGGGGGGCGTGAGTTGGCATGGATGGCATGATTAGCCTTGAGGAGTGGCTGGGGGTCATGGGTAAGACCTTTTGAACTTACCTTTCAAAAGATTTCTGAATCCAGACTTTGGTTCACAGCTCCTCTGAGGGTCCATGAACCACAAGTCATGGAGAAGTTGGCCCAATTCCACAAAAATTGCAAAGGGCTAGGAGATGCCTACCCCATAATGGAGCCGACCAGTTCGGGAGCGCAGGGAGCGGGCTCACTAACCGCATCCTTATCCTCTGCCAGCGAAAATTGCTGGCGTCAGGAATGCGGCCGGGAATACTGGAATAGGATCCAGAACAGAAACACGGTTTGATTCTATCTACCTTCTCATCCCGTCTAAACTTTAAACATCCCATTAGACAACCTCTTGACATCTGATCTAATTCCTAAAGAGTCTCAATTTTTGTTTTCCCAATCCCTCTTCATATTTGTATTTCTTCATAAAAGACAGCATCCTAGTGTATCTGTGCTGTATGCTCTCTACTGTATACTCTCAATTGCCTTAACATCCATTGTGGAGTCCAAAACTGGATGCAAATTACCCAGATTCTCTCTTGTGCTTGGACTGGTTGCTGCTGAAGCGATAAGAGGAATGGGCCACTTCCCAGATCTCGGCAACTCATCTCCTCGATCAGCTGGTAGGAGGTTCGCACCCCCATTGAGAAATGTCCTCTGAAAGTTGGGCTCCATTCCACAAGGGAGCATAAAGAGTGGCCTCATTCTCTTTACTTTCTTCATAAATGTCAACTGGCCCATGCCCAAAATAACTCAGCTGCAAGGTCCTTCTGGCATTCATCAGCAAGCCACCTCAGAAACTCCTGTCACCGCAACAGGAGAAGGAAACCAAGATTGAAAGAACGTACAAGAGCAGGTGTTGTACTCAACTGTTCTGAGTTTGCTTTTGTGAGTCTGGTAATTGATCTATGCTGAAGGTGTTCGATTGGTTAAGTCTGGGTGTTGACTCAGAGAAAAGTAAACAGGCACACAGAAACTACTAGGAGCTGGGAGCTGAAACATGGTATAGACATTTTAAAACATTGTATACAACTCTGTAAATAAAATTCCTGCACATTTATAAACTAGTGTCACCTCTGCAAAGATCCAATATATAAAATATACAACAGCAGGTATTATAAGAGAGGCATGGTGCCTCAAAATGGTAGGCTGAAAGTCAGGTTTTAGCACCACTGAGATGGTTTCATCTCAGACATGTGCAGAATGATTTGGAGTGATGTGAGGGGCTCCTTAACAAGGCATTGTTGGCAACACAGTAGACAACTTGTCTCCAGCAGATGAGGCCAACACTTGGGTCATTTCATACAGTTCACTCTTGTGAACACTGTTTTAAAGTCAAATATTTCCTTTAGTAATGTGATTACAGGGAATTTATTTCCTCACCAATTGAGTAACAATTTCCCTGTATCTGTTCTCTGGACACTAAGCACAGGAAATAGAGACAGAAACCCATGATGCGCTCACTGCCCCTTTCATAGTGCCCCAGCATTTCTGGCTTTCACTAATTTGAAAGGGAGGGAAACAAACTGTGTTCCTTAAGGGAAAATAAATCCCCAGTGCAACTGTCCCCAACCCCACCAATTTTCCTCTGTGCTCTGATCAGGCGATGTTCAACACTGGATGGTAAAGATGAAAATCTATCCCAATGTATTTTACACCCTCTGTGAAGGAAACATAGAGAGCAAAATATTAATATTTAGGGCTTTGCTTTTATAAACTGTTTGTTAAAAGAGGGAGTTGCAATCTGGCACATGTATTACACAGGGTTGCATAGGATGTACGGTACAGGTATACAGCACAGAAACAGGCCATTCAGCACAACCAGTCAATGCCATGGTGTTTATGCTCCAGTCATGCCCGCCCCCATCTTTCCTCATCTAAATCTATCATCATAACCATTTATCCCCTTGCTCATCTGCCTGTCTAGATTCCCCATAAGTGACTTATACTATTTGCTAATTCCAGGTTCCCTTGCATTATAGCCCTAGGGATGATACACTGAGTTTCCCAACCTCCCAGTGGTCAAATGCCTTCAATCTGTGTCTCATTTGCATTGCTGAGTGGGGTGTTGTAAACTGGTGAGTCTATAGCTAGTCACTAGACGTTAGGGTTATTTTATTGAACATTTTTCCAAGCCAGTTAGAACAGCAATTCCCTGCAGGAATTGGATATGATATTGTACAAGACGACAAAAGCACTGCCAGTTCAGAAGATGGTCACAGATTGTGACTTGTCACTTTTTTATATGATCTCTAGGATATTTATTCTTTCATGGGATTTGGGTGTCGCTGGCAAAACTAGCATTTGTTGCCCATCCCTAATCATTGCCCTTGAACTGAGTGACTTGCTAGGTCATTTCAGAGGGTAATTAAGAGTCAACCACATTGCCGTAGATCTGGAATCATGAGGGCCAGACCAGGTATGAACAGCAGATTTCCTTCCCCTAAAGAACATTTGTAAACCAGATGGGTTTATGAACAACAACCAGGACATTTTTCTGGAGAGGGTGAACAGCCAGAGGTTGTGGTCCATGTTGATACCAATGACTTAGGTGGGAAGAAGGATGTGGTCCTGCAGGCTGCGTGTAGGGAGATAGGAATTTAGCAAGCAGAACCCCAAAAGTAGTAACCTCTGGATTACTCCCAGTGCCACGTGCAAGTGAGTACAGAAGTAGGAGGTTAAGGCAGACGAATGCGTGGCTGGAAAAATGGTGCAGGAGCTTGAGGGCTTTAGATATATGTGACACTAGGACTGACTCTGGGGGGAGATGGCACCTGTACAGGCTGGATGGACTGCACCTGAACAGAGGCGGGACTGAATTCCTGAGTTCCTGAGGGGTGTTTTGCTAGTGCTGTTAGAGTGGGTGGGGGGTTTAAACTAACTCGACAGGGGGATGGGAACCAGGAGAGAATATTAGAGAGGAGTACCAGGTTGCACAGAATACTGGGAGAGACAGATAGCATTAGAATAGAGAATAGTAAGTTAATAGGCGGAGTTGGAGTTCAGGAGAAAGTAATGAAGTCAAAATCAGGGTTATACTGCATGTAGGTGAATGTACAGTGTATAAGTTTGGGGAGTTACAGGCGCAGATTACCATGTGGAATTACGATGTCGTGGTGTGATCAGAGATCTGGCTCAAGGGAGGGCAGGACTGGGTGTTAAATGTTCCTGGGTGCAAGGCATTCAGCAAAGCTAAGGCAGGAAGAAAAGGAGGAGGGGTGGCTGTATTGGTTCAGGAGAGCATTGCAATGCTGGAGAAAGAGGATGTCCCAGAGGGTCCAAGGACAGAATCAATTTGGCTAGAGCTAAGGAACAAAAAGGGTGCAATTACAATCTTTGGTATGGTCTATAGGCCATTAACTAGTCAGCAGGATGTAGATGAACAAATCTGCAGGGAAATTACAGTGAGGTGCAAACATTATATAGTAGTTATAATGGGAGACTTTAAAATGTCTGAATATAGCCTGGGATAATGGCACTGTACAGGGCAGAGAGGGGCAAGAGTTTCTACGGTGTGCTGAGGAGAATTTTCTACAGCAGTATGTGTCCAGCCCAGCAAGAAAGGAGGCACTGCTGCACCTGGTCCTTGGAAAAGAGGTGGGCCACGTAGATCAACTGTTAGTGGGGGAACATTTAGGAGACAGTGACCATTGTATCGTAAGGTTTAGGATGACAGCAGAAAAGGACAACGTACATTCCAGAGAAAGAATAATTAACTGGGGCAGAGCCGACTTCAGTAGGGCAGGAACGGAGCTGGGCTGGATAGACTGGAACCAAAGGTTGCCGAGAGATACTGCAGCTGAACGATAGGCTCCCTTCAAAGAAGAAGTGGTTCGGGCACAGTCAAGGTATATTCCTTCAAAAGGGAAAGCTAGGGAAAACAATCCAGAGCTCCTTGAATGAAAAAAGAGGTAGGAATTAAGATAAAGAAGAAAAAAGTGTCCTTATGACAGGTGTCAGGTAGAAAATACAATTGAGAACCAAGCCGAATACTGAAGGTTCAAAGGGGAGGTGAAAAAGCATATTAGAAAAGCAAAGGGGGATTATGAGAAAAGTCAGGAAGCCAACATAAAGGGGAATCCCAAAGTCTTCTATAGGTACATAAATAGTAAAAGGGTGGTAAAAGCAGGAGTAGGGCCAATTAGGCACCAAAAAGAGGATTTTCACATGGAGGTAGGGGGCATGGCTGAGGTGTTAAATGAATACTTTGCATCTGTCTCTAGCATGTCACAGTGCCAAAGGAGGAATCTCGGTCATAAGAAGGGTTCAAAATTGATAAAGAGGAGGTTTTTGGATAAACTGTCGGTACTTAAAGTTGACAAGACACCGGGCAGAATCTTGCCCTTGGATGGCGGGCGGGCCCCATCGGCTCGGCAGAGGGTGGGCCGCCGACCCCCACCACTGAATCGGGGCCCGCTGCCATTTTAATTGGGCGGGCCAATTAAGGCCAGCCCAGCGGCATCCCCGACGGGTAGCGCTATACGTTTCCTGTGCAGGGTGGGAAGGGAATCCCCAGCTGTCAAAGTGCGCTCTTTCACTCATGTGTGCGAAAGAGCGGACTTCCCCCTGAGACAAAGTCCTGTCTCAGGGAGAATACTGACAGTGTCAAAAACATTAAAAATAGAAACATTAAAAAATTATTAACATGTCCCCCTCATGTGACAATGTCACACTAGATGGGACATGTTAATAAAGACCACATAAACTTTATTAATTTTTTACAATACGGACATGAAACTTCATCCCGCCAGTGGCTGAGGTTTCATGAGTAATCTGGAGCTTGCTGGGGCTCCTGGCCTGCCCACCAGCCTTAAGGTTGGATGGGCAGGTCTTTAATTACTTTAAATAGCCTGTCAATGGCCTCAATTGGCCATTGACAGGTCGGCGGGCGGACAGCTGATTTCACTGTCCACCCGCCTTCCTAAAACTTTAAATGGACCGGGATGACGTCGGGGGTTCCTCCCGACATCATCCCACATCATGTTCCCCTCGGTGAGCGGGCCCCGCCCCCAAATCACCGAGGGGAAAATCCTGGCCACTGGGATGGAACAGATGCATCCAAAGATATTGAAGGAAGTGATAGTGGAAATTACAGGGGTTCCGAACCATAACCTTCCAGTATTCCCGAGACTCAGGGGAGGTGCCAGAGGACTGGAGAATTGCAAACATTACGCTCTTGTTCAAAAAATGTTGTAAGGATAAGCCCAGCAATTATACAGACCAGTCAGTTTAACTTCAACGGTGGGGAAGATTCGAGAAACAATTATTCAGGATAGAATTAATAGTCACATGAAGTAATGTGGGTTGATTAGGAAGAGCCAGCATGGATTTCTTAAGGGAAAATTATGTTTAACTAACTTGGGGCTGGATTTTACCGTTGGTGAGTGTGGGGCCGACATGTAAAATGACATGCGGAGACATCGGGCAGAACCCCCGACGTCACCGTACCCCATTTAAATTTTCAGGAAGACGGGGGCGCAGCAAAATCAGCTGCGCGCAAGCCGACCTGTCAATGGCCAATTGAGGCCATTGACAAGAGCAATTAATGTAATTAGTGGACCTGCCCGTCCAACCTTAAGGTTGGCGACGGGCCAGGAGCCCCGGCGGGAACTAGAAACAACATGAAACCTCATCCACAGGCGGGATGAGGTTTCATGTAGGATTTAAAACTTCTTAATAAAGTTTTTTTGGAAATTATGAACATGTCCCAACTCATATGACATTGTCACGAGGGGACATGTTAGGGAAATTTTATTTTTCTATCTTGAGCTTTTTCACATTTACAGCCGATCTCCCCCATCGGCACTCTCAATTTTGGGAATCCCCCCCGCTGCCCGCAAAGGGAGCGCATAGCCTTAATTGGCCCACCCATGTAAAATGGCACTGCGCCTCCATTCGGGGACACCAATCGGAATCACACCCATCAACTTCCCCCCACAATGGGGGGAAAATTCAGCTCTTGGAGTTTTTCAGTAGGTAACAGTGAGGGTTGATTACAGTAGTGCTGTTGATGTAGTACATGGACACTCAAAAGGCCATCGATACAGTACAGACCTGTGAGACAAGTTATAGCTCATGGAATAAAAGGGACAGTAGCAACGTGGATACAAAATCGGCTGAGTAATACGAAATAGCAAGTAATGGTTAATGGATATTTTTCAGGCTGGAGGAAGGTGTGTAGTTGAGTTTCCCAGGGGTTGGTATTGGGACCCTTGCTTTTCCTGATAATATATTAATGATCTAGATCTTGGTGTGCAGGGAACAGTTTCAAAATTTCCAGACTCAAAATGTGAAAGCATTGTAAACTGTGAGGAAGACAGTTTAGAACGTCAAAGGAACATAGACAAGTTGGTGGAGTGGACAGATAGGTGGTAGATGAAGTTCAATGCGGAGAAGTGTGAGATGATTCATTTTAGTAGGAAGAAAATGGACAGACAATATAAAATAAGGGGTACAACTTTAAAGGGTATGCATGAGCAAAGAGACCCACGTGTATACGTGCATTAGTTATTAAGGTAGCAGGACAGGTGGAGAGAGCAGTTAATAAAGAGCACTGTATCCTAGGCTTTATTAATAGGGGCATAGAGTACAAGAGCAAGGAGGTTATGCTGAACTTGTATAGGACACTAGTTAGACCTCAGCTAGAGTATTGTGTACATTTCTGGGTGCCACACTTTAGGAAGGATATGAACGCATTGGAGAGAGTGCAGAAGAGGGTTCACAAAAATGGTTCTGGGGATGAGAAACTTCAGTTATGAAGATAGATTGAAGAAGTTGGGACTGTTCTCCTCAGAGAGGAGAGGGCTAAGAGGAGATTTGATAGAAGTGTTCAAAATCATGAGGGGGCTGGACAGAGTAAATATGGAGAAACTTCCCACTTGTGAAAGATCGAGAACGAGAGGACACAGATTTAAAGTGATTTGCAAAAGAAGCAAATGTGATGTGAGAAGAAAGAAGGGGAACTTCCAGGTGGTGGTGTTCCCACCTACCTGCTGCCCTTATCCTTCAAGATGGTAGTGGTCGTGGGTTTGGAAGGTGCTGTCTAAGGAGCCTTAGTGAATTCCTGCAGTGCGTCTTGTAGATGGTACACACTGCTGTTTTTCGAGTTCAGGTCTGGAATGCACTGCCTGCAAGTGTGGCAGAGACAGGTTCAATCAAGGTATTCAAGACGGTATAGATGATTATTTGACTAAAAAAAAATGTGCAGGATTAGGGGGAAAAGGTAGGAGAACGGCGTTGAGTCATAATGCTCATTCAGAGAGCCATTACGGACACAATGAGCCGAATGTCCTCCTTCTGCACCATAACAATTCTGTGATCAATGATAGTTGTCATTGTCATCATTAACAATGACTAGCTTTATTAATTGATTTTAATTATTCAATTAAATTGAATAAATGAATTTTCAAATGGTGGCATTTGAACCAATGACCCCAGATTATTAGCCTAGGTCCCTAATCCAGTGTCATTACCACAATGGCACCATCTCCCCGACTAAATGATAAAGTTTAAAATGGTATGCATTACCATTATGAACTGAATATCAGTGCAGCATTTATTCCACAGACAAAACAGTTAAACTCAAATCATTATATTATTTTGCAACTTTATTATCTGTTGCAATGTGCCTTTTCTATAAAGTAAATTAATCTGCTATTAAAGATGGCAGTGAGTAGTCTGGCTTCTATCAGACTACACTTTTGGATGAAGAAAAACAATTGCTTTAACCACACCTGAATGATTCCTGCAGCTGATGCAAGAGAGACATGGACATTTGCCAAAGAGGAAGCATGACTACAGATACACTCGGATTAACCATGTACAGGGCCAAACAGTGGACCGGGGAAGGATTTTCCCCTGGAATATTTGGATAGGAGCTTGCCACACCCAATAAAACTAGTTCCATTAAAAAAAGGTCCATATATCCATGAGGAATTTCACAGTAACGTTCAAATAGAAACATAATTACTGTGGTGTAGGCTAGCTGGATTGGAGGCAGCATGTTGGGTATTGGTTGAAGGGGTGGCAACAGATGAAACATTCAGATGTTGTGCGAAAGTTTTGCTTGCCTCACCTGTTCCAGCTGTCTGTGGGATAACAGAATGCAGGAGGTCACTGACAACTTGGAAGCTCCAATCTAATCAATCTACAATTTTGTTAAGACTTGTAGAGCTCTCATGGCCAGTCTTTAGTGCCACCATGCAGGAAAGCATAGCTGTTAATTTTTTAAAATTCATTCATGGGATGTGGGCTTTGCTGGCTGGGCCAGCATTTATTGCCCATCCCTAGTTGCCCTTAAGGTGGTGGTGCGCTGCCATCTTGAACCGCTGCAGTCCATGTGTTGTAGGTACGCTCACAGTGCTGTTAGGGAGGGAGTTCCAGGATTTTGACCCAGCGACAGTGAAGTAACGCCGATATATTTCCAAGTCAGGACGTTGAGTGACTTGGAGGGGAATTCCAGGGGGTGGTGTTCCCACCTACCTGCTGCTGTTGTCCTTCTAGATGGTAGTGGTCGTGGGTTTGGAAGGTGCTGTCTAAGGAGCCTTACTGAATTCCTGCAGTGCATCTTGTAGATGGTACACACTGCTGCTACTGTGCGTCAGTGGTGGAGGGAGTGAATGTTTGTGAATGTGGTGCCAATCAAGCAGGCTGCTTTGTCCTGGATGGTGTAAAGCTCCTTGAGTGTTGTGGGAGCTGCATTCATCCAGGCAAGTGGGGAGTATTCCATCACACTCCTGACTTGTGCCTTGTTGATGGTGGACAGGCTTTGGGGAGTCAGGAAGTGAGTTACTTGCCACAGGATTCCTAGCGTCTGACCTGCTCTTGGAGCTACAATATTTATATGGCTCATCCAGTTTAGTTCCTGGTCAATGGTAACCCCCAGGATGTTGATAGTGGGGCATTCAGTGATCGTAATACCATTGAACGTCAAGGGGCGATGGTTAGATTCTCTCTTGTTGGAACTGGTCATTGCCTGGCACATGTCAACCCAAGCCTGAATATTGTCCAGGTCTTGCTGCATTTGGACATGGACTGCTTCAGTGGTGCTGAATATCGTGCAATCATCAGCGAACATCCCCACTTCTGATCTTACGATGGAAGAAAGGTCATTGATGAAGCAGATGAAGATGGTTGGGCCGAGGACTCTACCCTGAGGAATTCCTGCAGTGATGTCTTGGAGCTGAGATGACTGACCTCCAACAACCACAACCATCTTCCTTTGTGCTAGTTATGACTCCAACAAGTGGAGAGTTTTCCCCCTGATTCCCATTGACTCCAGTTTTGCTGGGGCTCCTTGATGCCACACTTGGTCAAATGCTGCCTTGATATTAAGGGCAGTCACTCTCACCTCACCTCTGGAGTTCAGCTGATTTGTCCATGTTTGAACCAAGGCTGCAATGAGGGCAGGAACTGAGTGGCCCTGGCAGAACCCAAACTGGCCATCAATGAGCAGATTATTGCTTAGCAAGTGCCACTTGATAGCACTGTTGATGACACCTTCCATTACTTTACCAATGATCGAGAGTAGACCGATGGGGTGGTAATTAGTTGGGTTGGATTTGTCTGGCATTTTGTGTACAGGACATACCTGGGCTATTTTCCACATAGCCGGGTAGATGCTGGTGTTGTAGCTGTACCAGAACAGCTTGGCTAGGGGCATGGTAAGTTCTGGAGCATAAGTCTTCAGTACTATTGCTGGAATATTGTCAGGGCCCATAGCCTTTGCAGTATCCAGTGCCTTCAGCCATTTCTTGATATCACATGGAGTGAATTGAATTGGCTGAAGACTGGCATCTGTGATGCTGGGGACCTCCGGAGGAGGCTGAAATCAATCATCCACTCAGTACTTCTGGCTGAAGATTTTTGAAAATGCCTTATCTTTTGCACTGATGTGCTGGGCTCCCTCATCATTGAGGATGGGGATATTTGTGGAGTCTCCTCCTCCAGTGAGTTGTTTAAGTGTCGGCCACCATTGATGACTGGATGTGGCAGGATTGCAGAGCTTAAATCTGATCCGGAGGCTGTGGGATTGTTTAGCTCTGCCTATCACTTGCTGCTTATGCTGTTTGACAAGCAAGTAGTCCTGTTTTATAGCTTCACCAGGTTGACACCTCATTTCTATGTATGCCTGGTGCTCTTCCTCGCATGCCTTCCTACATTCTTCATTGAACCAGTGCTGATCCCCTGGCTTGATGGTAATGCTAGAGTGGGGGGTATGCTTGGCCATAAGGTTACAGATTGTGTTTGAGTACAATTCTGCTGCTGCTGATGGCCCACAGTGCCTCATGGATGCCCAGTCTTGAGTTGCTAGATCTGTTTGAAATCTATCCCATTGAGCACGGTGGTAGTGCCACACAACACGATGGAGGGTATCCTCAATGTGAAGACGGGACTTTGTCTCCACAAGGACTGTGCGGTGGCCACTTCTACTGATACTGTCATGGACAGATGCATCTGCGGCAGGCAGGTTGGTGAGGATGGGGTCAAGTATGTTTTTCCTTCTTATTGGTTCCCTCATTACCTGCTGCAGACCCAGTCTAGCAGCTATATCCTTTAGGACTTGGCCAGCTTAGTCAGTAGTGGTGCTACTGAGCCACTCTTGGTGATGGACATTGAAGTCCCCCACCCAGAGTACATTCTGCACCCTTGCCACCCTCAGCGCTTCCGTCAAGTGGTGTTCAAAATGGTGGAGCACTGATTCATCAGCTGAGGGAGGGTGATACGTAGTAATCAGCAGGAGGTTTCCATGCCCATGTTTTACCTGATGCCATGAGACTTAATGGGGTCCCGAGTCGACATTGAGGGCTCCCAAGGAAACTCTGACTGTATGCCACTGTGCCGCCGCCTCTGCTGGGTCTGTCCTGGCATTGAGGTCACCACATGCTTCATGGTGGTTTGAAGAGTTGAAAAGCCCTGGAACATCATTCCTCATACCTCCATCCTCTTTGCCACCATAGACAGTGTGCCCAACAGGTCTGCCAATACCTTAGCCAGTTGCTACAGTGCCTCTGGCATTTCCCCTCATCAGTGCTGACCCCATGGGTTTTCTGCATCACCGCCTTGATCAGCAGAGCTTGGAAAGGACAGGGTGCTGCTGGTACACAATCCCACTAGCTGGAAGTTCCACCATTCTCCGCTCTTGCTCACTCGCACTGAGAGAGTAAGCAAGGACTGTCCCATCCACCTGACTGAAAGCCAAACTGAGGTGTCTCTTTCGGTGCTGGGGTCTGGAACACTTGTGTCATGTGACAATGCAACCTCTGCAGGTTTTAGCTGTTCAGAAATGTCTTCGACTTCTCGCACTGGGGGCTTAATCTTTTTCTGGTAGCCCTGGAGGAGAGAAGAGATAATATTAAGCTAGGGCATTTTGAGAGTGTTGGTCTGTACAGGAAATGCATCAAAGGGATCAATGTTTTGAGGCCTTCTGAAAGTGAAGTTACTTTGTGGGAGATGCGGATATGAAAAATTAATGTTGTTACCTTTCTCCGCTGGACTGTCAGCCTCACCATCGCCAATACCGAGGGAGTTTGATTTCCTGCTGAGCTCGATTCCCTTCCCCACTGCCTGTAAAGTTTCTGCTGTACCTTGTGGTCCTCTATTGCTTCTTGTTCTCTCCCTGGCATTTTGCACTCTCTTCTCCTGCAACATACCTGAGTGGGGCTGAGGAATGCAGACATCCAATGGATACCATGGAAATGGTTATTGGAGAAAAATCACAAACATGTGGGAGTGGGAACGGAATGCCTCTGAGGGTTGTGCTAATTTTCCATTTCAAGATGTGATGAGAGTGGTTGGAGGTGTCTGAGGTAATATGAGATAAGGTGAGGTTTGTGGTCACTGGCAGTGGTGGCAGAGGTGAGCATGGAAAGGGAGTGAGGGCGATAGGAGGTGCATTAATTCAGCCTGATTTGTTGTGATGAGAGTAATGGGAGAGTAATGAAGACCAGTGCGAATGGAGTAGAATTAGAAAGACAATGTAAGAGGGGGTGCAGCTTAGGACCTGGGTGAACATAACATTTTGCTTACCTTTCCTGATCTGGTCGGATCATTGAACCATTTACAGCTCTGATCTCTGGGTCACATTTCTATTGCAGATCTCTTCTGCCACCTGTAGCTAAGCCTTTCTGGGTGTGGCAGCCGGTTCCTTTCTCTCACTGGCCAGAAACAGGATGTCCCTTGTGCTCCATACTCTAACAGCACATCCAGAGGTGTCCCTGAATATCTTGGCGCAGGCCTTTCCTTGACACTCATCCTTCAGTTTCCTTATTGTTCTTGTACAGCAAAACCCTACAAATATCAACCTCTGCTTTCATCTCTGAACTGGACCTCTAAACAGTTGAGGGTTCAAGTCATGCTCACTTGCAATGGAGGTGTGAAAACCCAAAAGTAAAATGATGATGAGACATCCTTGTTGAAATTTGACATTCTTACCTGTTCAATGATGTTGCACTAATGTCTCCCTTTCTCGGACCCCCTGCCCTCTCCCTTCTCATCTCCCTCTTGATTAAAGGGATTTAGGAACAGGATAGGCACATAAGGTTAGGGCCAGATCTTGGGTGTGACCTGCAGGGCTGAATGACCTGCTCCCATGCTGTAATTTCTTTGTAATTCTACAGAAAATATTTTACTGAAGTATTATCAACTCACTTTCCATAGGAACTAAAGTCACAAGACTTTGATCTTACCATCTTTTGCTTATTGGAGGGAGGATCGTCAGCTTCATGAGCTTCTCGGCTTTGAAACAATGGAGAATCACAAAGCCGTCTTTTTCTCATATTAGCCAACTGCGCACCATGCCTCTTGTAACCTGCAATGATGTTTGCCCGTATACTCCACCGAACCTCCCCTGCACAACCCGGGCTGTTCCCAATCTCGGGTGAACTCTGACCCATCTTGGAGTCTTCCAGCAGCTTCCTTTTCTTACTGTTTTGTTGCATCTGGTAGGTGAGAACGTGAAGGGTTGACATGCTGCTTTCAGCAACCACCTGTCTCATGTCCATGATACTCTTCATCACTTCCATAATATGTGCCATCTTCCCCAAATCTTTTTTGGGCGCCTTAACTAGCTTCTCCAGAACATGCACTAGCTGCCTGTAGTTGTGCGTCAAGTCCGAATCAGTGTAGCCATAGTTTATCGATGCTGCATAAGGGACAGCATTCACATATGTTTTCACACCAATATCATGTTGCTGCATGTATTTTTTAACGGCCATAATTTCGGACAGTTCTCTTGACAGAAGCTGAACTGCATAGGTATAGTTGGTACTTTGCCTGTACTCAAAGATTAAATCCAGTTCTTGTTGTAGTGTTGAAATTGCGCGTTCGAGTGCTTCAGCTGGATCATGCAAATATTTCTCACGGAATAATGAGAAGATGGACGTGTCTTGTTGATTATGAAGAAGTTCAGGAAGTAAGACCGGGTCAAACCACAGCATCCCTCTGTATGTTGCCTGGTTTAGCTGGTGTGCCATCAGGTTCCTCAGATAGTGAACTGTTTCATACATCATGATTAGCTCAATGTAGATCTCCACAGCTTCAGGGTTTAAGAGAACTGGGCTTGTATCGTGAGAAGTAAACCCATCTAAAAAACTGGCTTCGGTCAATAGGACCTTCTCCGCTTCAACCTCCTGCAGTACTTGGAAAAGCTTCTTCAGCGACTCCAGTTGATTTTCACATTTGACCAGGAGCTGCTCCAATTCTTCCTTTCGGGCAGCCCGTGAACGCTCGAGGATTTTTCCAACAGAACCAAATTGGTCCGAAAGAACATGGAAGGAACTTCTGTGATCATCGGCAAGTCTGGCTACCTGCTGCCCTGGAAGGTGACCCTCTGCTGGTTGGAGTGCAAAAATGTCATCAGTCCCCAGGAGCTTGTTGTCACTGGACGTTGGGTCTGTCTGCTCGTCACTGCTAACAGGCATTTTCCCTGAGGCCAAGCTGCTGTATCTGTTGTACAACATGCACAATGCATCCCTGTTCAACTCCATGATTAGCTCTTTCATCTTATTTTTCTGACTGTTGCCCCCTCCCACTTTAGTTAAACCATTGTTTAATTGTTCACGTTTTGCTCTCTTCTCCCAAACAAGCATCTTGGCAGCACTGAACTGCATGTGTTCCAATCCAAACCACCAGAGTTCTTCATCCACGGTCAGGCAGCTGTGGATGGTGCGGGTTTTTGCATTTACAAAATCGACAATGATCCACAAATGGGCCAATTTAGCCACATCTTGCTGGTTTTTGGGTAGGCTGGTGTATCCGTTTATCAGCGTCCAAACATTTTTTCGCAGGGCTTCTAAACTTGCCAAATTATCTCCATAGTTAATACTGGATGTTAATGGGATGGAAAGGCAAAAGTAACAGCATTCAGAAAGGTTCTGCATTACCGCCGAGCATTCTTCTAATTCTCGCCTGTGTTTGAGGTAGACATAATAGGCATTTTCCCCTTTAGTTTCTGTTTGGCAGGATTTCAGTACCTGAGCCTGATAGTCACTTAGTGCTTCAAAGCTGTTATTCTGGACTCTTTCTTGGAAAGAAGGATATAATATAGACTGCTGCTGATAGCCCACTTTCTCGGTCAATAAGTCGCCATATAAAGTCTCATCGTACCACAGCAAGCTCCGAAATGTTGGCATACCTCTCAGAAAGCTAATCTTATTTTCCAAGAACTGCACCGTCTCCATCATCATCTGGAGCTCCACGTATGAATCAAGTGCACTTGGCTTTAATTGCACAGCCTTGATGGTGTTCTGCATGCTATTTCGCAGAAACCAGTCTCTACAAACAAAGGTGTCTGCAAAGGACTCGCCCTGTGAGAGTTCAAAATTTGAAACAAATGGGGGAAGCATTTTCTCACAGTTCAGTTTCAACTTTTCTAAGTTGTTCAATAAAGATGTGCTGTCAGCTTGATGCAAAATTTCAGATATCTTAGCTACAAGACTTCCAGATAACTGAGCTTCTTTTGCATTTTGTGGCAGGCAGTTTTTACTGCCTATCCTTTCCATACAGATGCCTTGATCTTTGGCACTCTCTGACTTCTGGCTAACCATAGTCTGTCTACCTTCCACCAATGCAGATTCATTGTCTGAAGCTATTTCCCCTTCCTCCCTCTCCATTTTAGGAGAATCATCATCTTTGGATTCCTTTCTGGAATCTCCTCCTTGGAATTTTACAGTGCAGGATCCGTCCTGGAAAGCTCCAGTTCGAGATTCCGTGTGGGTATCCACCACTTGGGAATCAGTTGTGCGCTGCATTATATTGTATGGTACAGGAGATCCTGCAACCTGATGCATAGCAGGACATTCCATGTTTGTTCCATTGCTTTTACTGCTGGCGACTTTGGTTTCAGTCCATGGTTCTGCATTGAACTTAAGCTGAGATTTGCGCTTTGGAATATCGACTTGGAATTTGGTTATTTTTAATTCAACACAAGATTTGGGTTTCTGATGCTCAAGTCCAGTTGCTACTGCCTGCAAAGCAACAGTACTGTCCATGCTGTGAAGCAATTCCGTGAATCCTCCTCTATGAGACTCTACAGGGAAAGATTTAATAGGACATTCTATCTTGACACTTTGATAAAGACCTTCTAGTTTTGTGTCAATGCGTGACGACTTCTCTGAGGGATCTATCTGCAATTCCACCTGCTGGGGGTTAACTACTCCAGACGTTGGAGGTGGTTTAGGTATCCTGGAAGGAGCTGGACAGTCCAATTTTTGAAATTTGCCAGGAAATATCTTGCCTGATCCACCTGCTTTGAATTCCCATTGGGATTGCAGCGGGTGAGTTTCAATGGAGCATTTCACTTGCTGACTTTCAGCCAGAGAGTGCACTGTTTGGGAAGCAAGGGGCATTTTCACTTTTTGGGACTTGTTCGAGAATTCTGCCATTTGAGAGCCGAAGCAAGATTCTACTATCAGGCAGTCAACAGGAAATTCCAGTACAGTTTCCATCCCTGTTTCTTCCCCAACAAACAATCTATCCTCTTGGGAGTCAATATGCAATTCCATTTGGGATTCCTCAAGTTTAGAGTTAGATGGGGATTCTGATGGTTTAGGTTCCGCTGGGAGATCCATTACTTCAGTACTCACCCACTGGCATTCAACTGGTGATTCAACTGATGCAGGCTTGGCTTGAGAGTCAATAATTGGTGGCTCAGTCCATTCCAATATTTTAATTGATTGGTTCGTCTTGCAAGCTTTGAATTCTTGGGAATAATTTGGGTTTGAATGCAGGATTTGTGCACAATCTCCTTGCACGATGATATAGTGGGGCTGGATTTTCTTCACGGTGTTTTCAAACCTTGCTGAATTTGTCGATGCTTCTGCTGTGCTTAATATGGAGGCCATTTTTTCTTCGGCAGCTCTGTTGGAGTTCTGAACACATGTACTTGGCTCATTTTTGTTGGGCTGTCTCTTGAAATCTACACTTGGCGCACATTTACAGAGTCGCTTGTAACACTTGTGCGGAACTACCAACCTCTTCACTTGTTTTTGCATATTAAATTTACTATTTTTTGGAGTAATTTCTCTAACTGATCGATGCCGGTGTCTTTTATGATATCCTTGACCATCGACTTCACAGTATTCCCAAAAAGTATTGCAGTTACTCTGGAGGGAATTTGGCAGTGAACTTTGGCTCATCCTCACACCAATTCTTCTCACAATTTCTAAACACTTACCAACTCTCTCATAAGCTTTGTTTAGGTTTGTCACTGCTTTGGTAAGCAGCTTAGGCAGTTGGCTGCTTTTGCATAAGGAGGCTTCACTCGACAGAACACTTGCCACTTGTGCAATTTGTCTTCTACAATTGGTAAAAGCACCAATACGCCCTTCATAGAGAGAAGTAAGATTACCAGTAGAGCCATCATTCCCTTGGATTTTCTCCTTAATGCCTTCTGTTGAACATATTCCCACATAAAGGACATGCTTTGAAGGCGTTCCTGTGTGATCTAGAGCCAGGGCTTTATGGTTTGGGAATCCTTGTTTCCGTAACAATGGCCTTACATTATTATCAGGATTTATCGTGCTTTTGGGTTCACCAGTAAGCTGAACTGAGCTGCCCTTTTTAACATCTTTGAATTGCCTACTTCTAATGAATGGAACTCCTTTGTCATTATTGTTTTCAGGTTTGTTTACTTTATTCATGTCAGGTGCACTATCCACATGCTGTACACTGCAGTTTGAGGTCACTTTAGAATTCTTTTTTAAGCCATTGATTTTCTTGCAATGGGGTTTCAGCTCTTTTGTATTCTTGTCTTGTGGTTTCAATGCTGATTTTTTCCTACTCTTGTTCTTCAACACAGTTTCTTCACACAAGTCCTCACTTAATGTATTGGGATATTGACCTTCTGATTCAGTGTGGTTCATGATATTACCTGTGTGAATGTCCCTGTTATCACTCGGTTCATTTGGAAACTCCACCTCTTCTATTCTCTTTGTATTGTCGGATGCCATGACCTTCTTGTTAGATTGTACATTTGTCAGCTGTTCAACATATGTTGCTTCCGCTTTGTAACTGTGGCCCTTTGGGCTCTGAGGAATACCACTTTGTTCACCAACTGGCAGGTGTCTATTCAATGGCAATACACAGAGCAAATCTTCCTGCGTACAGTTTTTGCTAAGCTGGGGACATGGATTATTTGATACTTTATTTAATGCATGATGCAAACCATTTTTAGATATCAGTCCACATGCATCATCTTCTGTATTTGTAAAAACTTGGTTTAGATCTTTGCTGCATGTCTGCAAAGCATGATTAAATCCTAGATTTTCTGCCATTGGTGTAGGTTTATTTGTTCCTCTGACCAAAACTCCCTCATAGTCTTTCACAATTGTTTTTAAAGATCCCTCTGTTTTGGTTTCAGTGCTGTTTCTTGACTGCGTGCGATATTCTCCGAAGTACCCTAAACAGTTGCCATTTCTAACCGATAGCTCTGTCAGTTTAGGATGCTGACTGTATTCTGCATTAAAGTCATTGCTTAACATTATCTGCAGATTGGGAATCACTGTTTGACTGCCTGAGGGTGATAATTTTTCACTGATTAATGCTGAACTCTGTTCATCTGAACTCCATTCATCTTGACCATCTGAACAATGGAGAGTCAATTGGGGAGATTTCGTTTCTGTTGGAGGTGAAATTTGCTGACCAAAGCTCTTGGGAATTGTGGCTGCTGCAGCCAGTTCTGGACTTACTTTCAACTCATCCTCCTTTGACCTTTCAAACAGTTTTTCCCACTCAATCCGTGCTGCTAAGAAATCGAGCAAAGGGTCCACATTTGGCGGTTTGTCATAAGCCTCGCCTATGTACTTACTCGAGGTGACAGGCATCTGTACTCCCTCCAGCTGAAAGTTAGAAAAGAACATGTCTTCAGCTTCACTGGTCTCTTCATTTTCCCAAGAGCTCTGCATTTCTTCTGCCACCACTACTTCCTCATTTAACCCGACATTTTTGCTTCCCCTGGAGATCTCTATTACTGTAGGTGACTCGTGCCTATATGTAATCTCCACATTTTGATCAGATGAATCATCAACAGTGCTGAGGAGGTTCAGCTCTATTGACTCATTGGTTATCTGCATGTGTTCATTGGAACTAATAGATGGAGGGTCTATCTGCCTCTGAGACTCAGTGACTACTGATTTATCTTCAATCATGCTCATTTCTTTATTATCAAGACAGCTTTGCAGCTCCCTCTCCCATTCTCCAATCATATTGCCAGTTTCAGGAATATTTCCTTCAGTCACATCAAATCTTTTTGTAGTTACATCCTCTGCGCGGTGCAAGATCCCATCGCCAACACAACTCAAATCACATAATTGATCGCCCGGCGCTGCAGCAAAGATCTGCACACCTCCCACCGATTTATCATTCATCCCCTTTGAATTAAATGTTGTGGTTTCAGTTTGCTCGTGCCTCTTAGACTCTGAGAGATAGCAAGTCGTGGCACTAAAGACCAGCTCCGTGCTGCAGCTAGATGAACCGTCACCAGGTGTGAAAACACACGAGCAGGGCTTTGTAGCTTGTCTCTCAGAACCAGGCGAGTTGTGTGGATAAGTAATGTCATGAGATCTGGGCCCGATGGCGCGGCAGCACTGGTCAAGGCCGAGTTCATGCTGGTATCTTTCATAATATTTATCGTATTTTTTAAGTCGGCGGTAGAAGGCCTTTCTATCTGTCCTGCTTAACTTCTTCAGCGAATGAACCTTTGAGAGTCTCTCCTTGTCACACAGCACCAAGTACGTTGAATACTTTTGCAACTTTTTTTTCACCTCACTTTCTGATAACTTTATGTCTTCAAAAAAGGGTTCGTCAAAGGGTTCGGGCGGACTGGGCTTGGACAGAATGTTGCTTATTTGTAAACCTCGGTCCGTTTTCGCATCTACCCCGGTTAGTGAAGTAAGGCCACGGTCTTGATTTTCTTTCTTTTGCTCATGGTGATTAGCGGCTTCAGAAACAACCGGAGAAATGTCTGGGGTGCTCTGGAAGCCGCCACCAGCTGCAGTAGCAACTGGTGTTGTCACTCCGAGGGGTGTAAACACCTCATGCTCCACTGTTGCGTCCTGCAGCTGCGTTTGCTCTTGTGCAGTTCTATCCACTGCTCGAGGCCCAGTTTCGCTCACACACAGCTGCTGTGCAGATATGGGGGAACAAGCTTTCAGAAAGTAAAGAGTCTTCATTAGGGTATCAGTACTGCAATGGGGTTTGATGGGCAGTGAAACGTGCTTCGGAACTGAGCATCCCTTTCTGTCCTCCGCACAATTGTACCTCTTCAGTAGCCTTGGGTCTTGGTTAGTCTTTGATGTTACCACTTTGCCAAGACTATTAACAGGAGAGGATGAAACTGAAGGAACAGGAGCATCATCCTTTTTACCAAAATGCTGGTACACAACTTTGGCATTCTTTCCTCTGCCAAGTCTTTGGGCGACTGTACAGCTCTTCAGTTTGGGCACCTCTGTTAACATTTCTTGGAAGAATGGAAGAAATAAAGTTGATGTTAGTTCATATTTCTCGGTTATGTACATTCTATCCTATTCAACAATGAATATTTTACTACGATTACACATTTCCAACAGCATCCCAAATACCTTGACCCTTGTGAAACGGGAGTGGTGGAAGTGGAACTGGCCAGCCAAACCTAATGCCAGCCTATGCCACTGGCTCCAAATATAATTTTTTGTAGGGTAGAGAATGAATTTACCACAGAGATATCTGGAGTTAAGGGGTTGAATTCAGAGGACAGGTCGCATGCACTTGTCTCAGACTCCTTTGAGCTCAGAAGGGGGAGATTTGATCTAATCAGGTGTTAAAGGAATTTGATAGGGTTAGAAACAGAGAAACCATTTCATCTAGTGGAGAAATCCGAAACAAAATAATTGAATACAGGCTTGCAGATAACTTGAGGGCATGATGCAAGATGTAACTTGCAGCTGGCTTGTTGGAGGAAGCCAACAAGCCAGTTGCAAGTTACATCTTGCATCATGCCCTCAAGTTATCTGCACGACTGACCCACCAAAGTTCACAGCAAAAATGCGGTCCACCTAGATATGCAAGCCTGGGGTCCTGACCCAGGTGCCCTGAAAACTTCTGGCAATCTCAGACATACTGAGCCCAATTATAAACAGAGAAAATTGGATCAAAGGAACAGGAGGAGGCCATTCAGCCCCTCAAGCCTATTCCAGTATTCAATTAATCATGAGATGGGACCAGCTCCATTTACCTGTCTCTGATCCATATCCCTTGATATCCTCACACAACAAATTGACCTCAATCTTGAAAGTGCCGATTGTTCCAGCAATTGCAGCCTTACGGAAGAGACAGTTCCGGATATCTACTACTATTTTTGTGAAAAAGTGATTCCTGGTTTCTCTCCGGAATGACCTAGCTCTAATTTCAAGGCTATGCCTCCTTGTTTTGGATTTCTCCACTAGATGAAATGGTTTCTCTGTATCTAACCCTATCAAATTCCTTTAACACCTGATTAGATCAAATCTCCCCCTTCTAAGCTCAAGGGAGTCTGAGACAAGTGCATGCGACCTGTCCTCTGAAGTCAACCCTTTAACTCCAGATATCATTGTGGTAAATTTATGCTCTACCCTACAAAAAATTATATTTGGAGCCAGTGGCATAGGCTGGCATAAGGTTTGGCTGGCCAGTTCCACTTCAACCACTCCCGTTTCACAAGTGTCCATGTGGTAAAAGTGCCAAAAATAGTTTACCAAGATGATCCTGGATGCTCCAATAGAGGTCAGGGGCAGAGGTCAGCGGTGGAGCAGGATTAAGCCAGCACAGTGAGGCTGAGGGTTTTTGGGCCCAATGTGTTTCCTTACCACGCAGTGAAGGGTTTGTTGTAGCTGAACCAAACCGCAAAGGTGCCACAGCAGTTTTCACTTCTTGACCTACAAATCTCACTGGAACAAGAGCGTAAGGCAGGCACTGTCTTGGGCATTCCATCGTCTCACACCATGCATCAAACTCATAGAAGTACACCTAAACAAAGTACATACATAATAACAAGAATGCCATTAAAATCATTGCATCAACAACAAAGCTCTCTAAATTTTAGGAATTGTGCCTATGACTTGGAAGATTACACATGTCACTATTATTTAAGAAGGGAGGGAGAAATTGTGAATCTACAGAGCTGTTGTGTGCCATTAAAGACTAAGCAAAGGGAATCAGCATGGATTTTGTGAAGGGTTGGTCATATCTGACTAATCTGGTTGAAACTTTCAAGGAGGGAACTGGCATGGTGAATATAGAAGTGTCCAAGTCTCTGTCTTATATGAACTTCCAGAATGCATTTAGTAATGTTCTGCAGAAGAGATTATCAAAAATGAAAATTTAATTGGAGGTAACTTTGTGACATAGGTTGGCATTGGTTGGGAGCTTGGAAACACAATGTAGAGATAAGGAGAACATTATCTTATTGACGCGATGTTACAAGGTATGTTCCTCAGGGATCTGCACTGAAACCTCAGCTTTCATCCAATATATTAATGATTTGGATGAAGGAATAGAAAGTTATATGTCAAATTTTGCAGATGACAATAATTTAGGAGGCACAGTAAGTTATGTAGAAAAGAGCAGGACACTATCATTCAGGGGATGCTTAAATTCTTAGGTACTGTTTTTCAGGCCATATTTTTTTTTTTGCCTGTTCAGGTAGATCCCATGATAGAACTTGAGGAGGGAGGAGACGTTCTCCTGACCAAACTATGTCCCTCAACAGAGTGGGATAGAATACTCCTCATTTGCCTGGATGAGTGCAGCTCCAACAACACCCAAGAAGCTCGACACATCCAGGACAAAGCAGCCCATTTGATTGGCACCACATCCACCACAATAAACATTCACTCCCTTCACCATCGATGTACAGCAGCAGCAGTGTGTACCATCTACAAGATGCACTGCAGCAACTCACCAAGGCTCCTCGACATCTCCTTCCAACCCCATAGCCTTTGCCATCTAGAATGACAAGGGTAGCAGACACATGGGAATACCATCATCTGCACGTTCCCCTCCAAGTCACTCACCATCCTGACATCCTGGAAATATCACCGTTCCTTCACTGCTGCTGGGTCAAAATCCTGGAACTCCCTTCCTAACAGCACTGTGGGAGTACCTACACCACATGGACTGCAGTGGTTTAAGAAGGCAGCTCACCACCACCTTCTCAAGGGCAATTAGGGATGGGCAATAAATGCTGGCCTAGCCAGCGATAACTATATCCCATGAACAAATAATAATAAAAAAATTCCCAGGAACAGATTAACAATCATTTAACTCATTTCAGTTTATGGGACCTTGATGTACAAATTAGCTGCTGCAAATGGCCTAGGAAAGATTAGATTGATTTGCAACAGGTCAGAAGCTGCTCAACCTGATTTGAACTACTGAGATGTCAACTGGAATAACCCAGCAGTACCAGCTGTTAAACAGTTAGATATACTTTGTGATCCGTTTGGTGATAGTCCTACAGTGGGAGCCTTGCTGTTTCTGATGTTGCTGCCAAACTCTATATTTTAATGCAGTTGGCATGAGTGCGGGTTAAACAAGCCTACATTATTCATTGATGAGTCAATCTGATTTAGAATCCAAAACTCACCGCCGAATTAATAATCTGCATTTCAACTGGGTCCTTGAGGTTGGGTGGAATTTGAGACATATGGCAATCAAATTTTGCTGTAGGGTCCACATTAGTCTTTCCCTTTTTCAAACACGGTGGAATTGTCCTCACTTTTCCTAATAACACCTTAAAAAGTATGGGAAAATTTTTAAAAGTCAGCTTGTGTAAAACTATAGCACTCCCCGAGATCACCCAGAAGCTTTCTGATTGGTTGAAAACCCAGAACTCTTAGATAAACAGCATTTTTGATTAACCAGTACCACCCATACCCCACACATGCCAGATAATGGAAATTTTACCGTAGTCGCCAATTTCCATCTTTGACACATTCCATAATAGCAAACAAAATTCTCCTCAAGATGTTTATCTAATCTGTAGGCGCTATAACAGTAGCTTCACAACCTTGCCCCGACAAGAAAAGGTTTTTAATTAAAAAAACATATTTTGATTATCCATGATAATACAGACACCACTTTCTCACAGTGAATAATGGACATTGGCAGACAATTGAGAGCCCTGGATTGCCACTCTTCATTTTGAATGCCATGCTTTTACCCCTGAAGCCAGATATGGCTCATCCATTTCTTGTGGATTCAGGTTCCTCTCCAGAGAACTGAGAAGAATCCAGGCTGGCACTTCAGCGCAGTACCGTGGGAGTGCTGTGTTGTCAGAGACGTTGACTTTCAGGTGAGACATTAAACAATCGATATCTGCCCTCACAGATGGTACCATCTGAAGAAGAGCAGGGGAATACATCTGATGTCCTGGCCAATACTGATCTCTCAGCCAAAACAGAAGGTCACATTGTTATTTGTTTACAGGGCAACAATGAATACACTTCATTGGTTGTGAAGCTCTTTGTGATATCCTAAGTTGTGAAAAGTGCAATATAAATGCAAGTTCTTATCGCTATCTTCAGCCCAAGCCAAAAAGATGAAGAGGTGATGAAAAACCTGGGTGTGGCAGCCTAGTAGTCGCGTACTGGACTAACAACCTAGAGGTTGTCGGTTAAAGGAACATAGGACTTAGGAGCAAGAGTAAGCCATTTGGCCCTTTGAGCCTGCTCTGCTCAATAATAAGATAAGATCATGATGTGGTCTCAACTCCATTTTCCTGTCTGCCCCCCATTACCCTTGACCGCCTTGTTTATCAAAAATCTATCCACTTCAGCCTTGAATAAATTTAATGATCCAGTCTCCACAACTTTCTGGGGAAGAGAACTAATGACCCTCAGAGAAAGAATTTCTCCTCATCTCTGTCTTAAAAGGGAGAACTCTTATTTTAGACCTGTGTTATAATTTATAATAAATTCATAATCTCACTATTGAAAATTGAAAATTAATCTGGTAATCTTTCAGCTGATCAGGACCACGAGTAAACAATTCAGCTTGCTGTGCCTCTCCCCGCCACCTCAAGCCTGTTCCTCCATTCAATGAGATCATAGTTGACCTGGCTCTTAACTCCATCCACCTGCCTTGGCTCCATACCCTTCTATACCTTTGGCTAGCAAAAATCTACCAATCTCTGTTATTAACTGAGGTAGCATCTACTGCTTTTTGTGGGACAGAGTTTAATTTTCGCAACAAATGTTAGAAGTGCTAGTGTTCCTCAAGGAAGGGGAAATTCATCCTCTCTACCTGGTACAGTCTACAAATGATTCCAGTCTTACAATATGTGGTTGGCTCTTCATGTCCTCTTCATGTTGAGCACAGCACTTGTAGAACAACCGCTACCAAAAAGAACAATAGAAGAATTCACTATGCCATCACCACAAGAACTGCAATGGCTAAAGAAGGACCATCTCCACTTTCTCAGGGCAACCAGGGGTGGGTAAATAAATATTGGCCTTGTGAACACTGTCCAGATCACAAGAATAAATGGAAGGAAAATAGCTAACCCAGTCAGTGAAAGTGCAACTAAGTCTGCGCATTAGATAGAATTATCAAGAATTTTACAGCACAGAGGCAGGCCATTTGGCCCAACAAGTCTGTTCCAGTTTATGATCCACACAAGCATCCTGCCATCTTAGTTCATAGGAGCACAAGGCCAGGAGGAGGCCATTCAGCCCCTTGTTCCTCCATTGAATGAGATCATAACTGACCTATAGCTTAACTCCATCCTCTGGCTAGGCTTTATTACCCTTATATATATACCCTTGGCTACAAAAGTCTAAGAATCTCAAATTTAAAATTATGAATCAAGAAGGATCTGCTGTTTTATTTTGTGGAAGGCAGTGACGTAGTGGTATTGTCACTGGACTAGTATCCAGGATAAAAACAAAAAACTGCGGACGCTGGAAATCCAAAACAAAAACAAAATTACCTGGAAAAACTCAGCAGGTCTGGCAGCATCGGCGGAGAAGAAAAGAGTTGACGTTTCAAGTCCTCATGACCCTTCAACAGAACTGAGTGAAGCTAAGGAGAGGGGTGAAATATAAACTGATTTAAGGGTGGGGGGGTTGGGTGGGGGGAGAGAAGTGGGGGTGGGGTGGTGTGGTTGTAGGGACAAGCAAGCAGTGATAGGAGCAGATAATCAAAAAATGTCACAGACAAAAGAACATAGGCGTTGAAGTTGGTGATATATAAACGAATGTGCTAATTAAGAATGGATGGTAGGGCACTCAAGGTACAGCTCTAGTGGGGGTAGGGTGGAAAGGCTAGCAGGGCATAAAAGATTTAAAAATAATGGAAATAGGTGGGAAAAGAAAAATCTACATAAATTATTGGAAAAAACAAAAGGAAGGGGAAAGAAACAGAAAGGTGGTGGGGATGGAGGAGGGAGTTCAAGATATGAAGTTGTTGAATTCAATATTCAGTCCAGAAGGCTGTAAAGTGCCTAGTCGGAAGATGAGGTGCTGTTGTTCCAGTTTGCGTTGGGCTTCACTGGAACAATGCTGCAAGCCAAGGACAGACATGTGGACAAGAGAGCAGGGTGGAGTGTTAAAATGGCAAGCGACATGGAGGTTTGGGTCATTCTTGCGGACAGACCGCAGGTGTTCTGCAAAGCGGTCGCCCAGTTTACGTTTGGTCTCACCAATGTAGAGGAGACCGCATTGGGAGCAACGAATGCAGTAGTCTAAGTTGGGGGAAATGCTGCTTCACTTGAAAGGAGTGTTTGGGCCCTTGGACGGTGAGGAGAGAGGAAATGAAAGGGCAGATGTTGCATCTTTTGCGTGGGCATGGGGAGGTGCTATAGGTGGAGATTGAGGAGTAGGGGGTGATGGAGGAGTGGACCAGGGTGTCCTGGAGGGAATGATCCCTACGGATACTGCCAGGGGGGTGAAGGGAAGATGTGTTTGGTGGTGGCATCATGCTGGAGTTGGCGGAAATGGCGGAGGACGATCCTTTGAATGCGGAGGCTGATAGGGTGATAAGTAAGGACAAGGGGGATCCTATCATGTTTCTGGGAGGGAGGAGAAGGCGTAAGGGCGGATGCACGGGAGATGGGCCGGACACGGTTGAGGGCCCTATCAACGACCGTGGGGGCAAACCTCGGTTAAGGAAGAAAGAGGACATGTCAGAGGAACTGCTTTTGAAGGTAGCATCATCAGTCATCGCATCTGTTCTGATGATGCTACCTTCAAAAACAGTTCCTTGACATGTCCTCCTTCTTCCTTAACTGAGGTTTTCCACCCACGGTCGTTGACAGGGCCTTCAACTGTGTCCGGCCCATCTCCCATGCATCCGTCCTCACACCTTCTCCTCCCTCCCAGAAACATGATAGGGTCCCCCTTGTCCTCACTTATCACCCTATCACCTTCGCATTCAAAGGATCATCCTCTGCCATTTCCGCCAACTCCAGCATGATGCCACCACCAAACACATCTTCCCTTCACCCCCACTGTCGGCATTCCGTAGGGATCGTTCCCTCCGGGACACCCTGGTCCACTCCCCTATCAAGCCCTACTCCTCAACCCACACCTATGGCACCTCCCCATGCCCACGCAAAAGATGCAACACCTGCCCCTTCACTTCCTCTCTCCTCAACGTCCAAGGACCGAAACACTCCTTTCAAGTGAAGCAGCATTTCACTTGCATTTCCCCCAACTTAGTCTACTGCATTCGTTGCTCCCAATGCAGTCTCCTCTACATTGGAGAGACCAAACGTAAACTGGGCGACCGCTTTGCAGAACACCTGCGGTCTGTCCGCAAGAATGACCCAAACCTCCATGTCGCTTGCCATTTTAACACTCCACCCTGCTCTCTTGCCCACATGTCTGTCCTTGCCTGCTGCATTGTTCCAGTGAAGCCCAACGCAAACTGGAGGAACAGCACCTCATCTTCCGACTAGGCACTTTACAGCCTTCCGGACTGAATATTGAATTCAACAACTTTAGATCTTGAACTCCCTCCTCCATCCCCACCACCTTTCTGTTTCTTTCCCTTTCCTTTTGTTTTTTCCAATAATTTATATAGATTTTTCTTTTCCAACCTATTTCCATTATTTTTAAATCTTTTATGCCCTGCTAGCCTTTCCACCCCACCCCCACTAGAGCTGTACCTTGAGTGCCCTACCATCCATTCTTAATTAGCACATTCGTTTAGATAATATCACTACCTTCAACGCCTCTGTGTTCTTTTGTTCTTTTGTCTGTTTGTTCTTTTGATTATCTGCTCCTATCACTGCTTGCTTGACCCTACAATCACACCACCCCCCCCCACTTCTCTCCCCCTACCCAAACCACCCTCCTCCCCCCACCACTTTAAATCAGCTTATATTTCACCCCTCTCCTTAGATTCACTCAGTTCTGTTGAAGGGTCATGAGGACTCGAAACGTCAACTCTTTTCTTCTCTGCCAATGCTGCCAGACCTGCTGAGTTTTTCCAGGTAATTCTGTTTTTGTTTAGTATTCCAGGGTAATGGTCTAGGGATCCACATTCAAATCCTACCACAGCAGGTGGTGAAATTTGAATTCAATAAAAAAAAATTGAAATTAAAAGTCTAATGACGACCATGAAGCATTGTCAATTGTCGTAGTAGCCAATCTGGTTCATTAATGTCCTTCAGGGAAGGAAATCTGCCATCCTTATCTGCTCTGGCCTTCAAGTGATTCCAGACCCACAGCAATCTGGTTGACTCTTAAATGCCCTCAGAAATGGCCTAGCAAGCTGCTCAGTTCTCAAGGGCAATTAGGGATGGGCAATAATGCAGGCCCAGCCAGCGACACCCACATCCCATGAACAAATAAAAGTTATTCCTGACCTCTCCTGAATGGCCAGGATCAGCTTTTAAGATTACGGGAAGAATCTTGTGCCATCCCTTGTGGCAAGATCAGTGGCGGGGGGTGAATTTAATCAGGCAAGAGGATGGCGGGTGCCTGATCGAGAGACCAGCGAACAGCCAAGATCCACGTCGCTGCCACAAGATTCCACCACATGTCTCTCCTCTACCAGTGGAAAAAGTTTCTCCCTTTCTATCTTATTAATTCCTTTCAAAATCCCAATGAAAACAAATCACCTCTTAACCTTCTAAACTTCAGGGGATACAAAACCAGCTCTACTCCTAATCTAACCCAGAGCCCTGATAACATTGAGGAATCTGCATTGTACTTTAGTTCACCGAATGTAGACTAGGACAGTGGTAGTGTAAAGGGCAGAGAGGGCCAAGAGTTCCTAGATTGTATTCAGGAAAGTTTTCTACAGCAGTATGCATCCAATCCAACAAGAAAAGACACACTGCTGGACCTGGTTGATATGGGCCAAGCAAATCAAGTGTCAGCGGAGGAGCCTTTAGTAGACAGCAATCATTGTATTGTACGTTTTAGGATGATGATAGAAAAGGACGATAGGCAATCCAAAGTAAGAATAATTAACTGGATGGGAGCCGACTTCGTTGATGCAAGACCGGAGCTGGGCCAGATAGGCTGGGAGGAAAGATTGGTGGGAGAAACTGTAGCTGAGCAATGGGTTACCTTCAAAGAAGAATTGGTTCGGGCACAGTCAAGGTATATTCCATCGAAAGGGAAAGGCAGGGACAAACAAATCCAGAGCTCCCTCAATGAAGAAGGAGATAGAAATTAAGATAAAGAAGAAAAAGTGTGCTTATGACAGATGTCAGGTAGAAAATAGAATTGAGAACCAAGAGGAATACAGAACAGTCAGAGTGGGGGTGGGGGAAAAGCATATTAGAGAAGTGAAGAGGGATTATGAGAAAAGACTGGCAGCCAACATAAAGGAGAATCCTAAAGTCTTCTATAGGCATATAAAGAGTAAAAAGGTGGTAAAAGGAGGAGTAGGGCCGATTAGGGACCTAAAAGGGGATTTACCCATGGAGGCAGGGGGCATGGCCAAGGTACTAAATGAATATTTTGCATCCATCTCTACCAAGGAGGTAGATGCTACCCAGGCCATGATGACAGATGAGGAAACTCTGTCAATGGAAGGGTTCAAAATTGATAAGGAGGAAGTGTTGAATAGACTGGCGGTACTTAAAGTTGACAAGGCACCGGGACCGGATGAGATGCATCCAAAGATATTGAAGGAGGTGAGAACAGAAGTTGCAGGGGCACTGGCCATAAAGTCGTCCCTAGACTCAGGAGAGGTGCCAGAGGACTGGAGAATTGCAAACGTTATGCGTTTGTTCAAAAACGGTTGTAAGGAAAAGCCCAGAAATTACAAACCAGTCAATTTAACTTCAGTGGTGGGCAAGATTCCAGAAACAATTATTCGGGATAGAATTAGTAGTCACATGGAAAAATATGGATTGATAAGGAAAAGCCAGCATGGATTTATAAAGGGGAAATCGTGTTTAACTAACTTGCTGGAGTCTTTTGAAGAGGTAACAGAAAAGTTCAATGAGGGTAATGCTGTTGATGTGGTGTACATGGACTTTCAAAAGGCATTTGATACAGTGCCACACAACAGACTTGTGAGAAAAGTTATTGCTCATGGAATAAAAGGGGCAGTAGCAATATGGATACAAAATTGGCTGAAAAATAGGAAGCAGAGACTAATGGCCAATGGATATTTTGCAGGCTGGAGGAAGGTTTGTAGAGGAGTTCCCCAGGGGTCAGTATTGGGACCCTTGCTTTCCCTGATATATATTAATGATCTAGATCTTGGTGTGCAGGGGACAATTTCAAAGTTTGTGGATGATACAAAGCTTGGGAGTGTTGTAAATTGTGAGAAGGACAGTGTAGAATTTCAAAAGGACATAGATAAGTTGGTGGAGTGGGCAGATTAGTGGCAGATGAAGTTCAATGCGGAGAAGTGTGAGATGATGCATTTTGGTAGGTAGAACATGGACAGACAATATAAAATAAGGGGTGAAATTTTGAAGGGGGTGCAGGAGCAGAAAGACTTAGGTGTATATGTGCATAGATCATTGAAGGTGGCAGGGCAGGTGGAGAGAGCAGTTAATAAAGCATATAGTATCCTGGGCTTTATTAATAGAGGCATAGGATATAAGAGCAAGGAAGTTATGCTGAATTTATAGAAGACACTCGTTAGACCTCAGCTGGAGTATTGTGTACAGTTCTGGGTACCACATTATAGGAAGGATGTGAACACATTGGAGAGAGTGCAGAAGAGGTTTACAAGAATGGTCCCAGGGTTGAGAAACTTCAGCTATGAGGATAGATTGGAGAGGTTGGGACTGTTTGCCTTGGAGAGAAGAAGGCTAAGAGCAGATTTGATAAAGATGTTCAAAATCATTAGGGGGCTGGACAGAGTAGATAGGGAGAAGCTGTTCTCACTTGTAAAAGGATCAAGAATGAGAGGGCATAGATTTAAAGAGCTTTGCAAAGGAAGCAAATGTGACGTGAGAAAAAACTTTTTCACACAATGAGTGGTTTGGGTCTGGAATGCACCGCCTTGGAGTATGATGGAGGCAGGTTCAATGGGGGCTTTCAAGAGGGCATTAGATTATTATTTGATTAGAAACACTGTGCAGGGTTATGGGGAAAAGGATAGATTGGCACTAGGTCATAATGCTCATTTGGAGAGCTAGTGCAGACACGATGGGCTGAACGGCCTCCTTCTGTGCTGCTAATATTCTGTGATTCTGTGATTCCTTCAAGACCAGGAATGGAGTGCGGTACCCAGAACTGAACACAATACTTCAGATATGGGATATACAGGGCTTTGTACGACTGTATCAAAAACTCCTACCTTTTCACATTCTATGCCTCCAGTTAGAATGGCAAACATTCTCACCCTATCAACATATTGTATTTCTCCCTCAGGCGTTTATTTGGCTTACCCCTTGACGCATCTATGTTATCTGCCCCAACCGCTCCATGTGGAAGCAAGTTCCACATTTTCACCACTCTTAGTAATGAGATCTCTCGGGCAATCGCTCTTGGATTTATTATAGACTCTCTTGTATTCACGCTCCACACTTCTGGACTCAACAGATGCATTGGCTGATCCGCATGCTCAGGGCCCCAATTCTCACCGGCTGATGTGAACACTCACAAAATGTGCTCAGTTCACTGGCACAGAAGCATGTTCAAAGAAGTTGGCTTTGTATTGATTTTAAAAGTGGGCTGTTCTAATGAGATCAGCATATAAGCAGAATCACCATAAGTGGGTGCACAGGAACAGAGCAGGCACAGAGATCACTTGCAGAGCTGTGCCAAAGGATGATTGCTGAAAGTAAGTAACTTTGCAGGAAAAAGTCTTTGTTTTGGGGAAAAAAAGGGAGGAAATTCCTAGTTTCTAAATAAATAAATGAAGGGTGTGTAACTTAATATCACAGTGCAATTGAATTGTACACTACTATGAATTCATTAAAAGTCAAACAGCCATACCTTAAAAAACACAATTGTTTCTGTGGTCAGGTTGTTTTGCTGATGGTACCTCAGAAGGACATCGATGTGTCGATGAAGATAAACACCACAAGCTGGATTTCCTAGTGCTCTTAGAGCAGAAAAGTTGATGTTCAACCCTTCCTGATACAGTTTTAAAGCTGCACTGTGGGATGTCACCAAAAACAGCGTGTTTTCTTCAAGTTCTTTCCCACGTCTACCATCTTCACGCATCTTAGCTCTGGTGTTAAAAATGATTACATTTTTAAAAAAAGCTGTTTCAAATACAGCACAATCACTACAGGATTAAGAGGTGAAGTCAAATGGTAAAGAACGTCTGTGCTTACAATTCCCCTTTCTAACTTCCTCCCTCCTCCTTTTTAAAGGTTACTGAGGCCCAATTCAATGGGAGTTGGCAGCCCTAGGGCCAATCACTTTGGTAGCTTTCCTTCAAGTTGATGAGTGTTGTGATGAAGAATAATAATTTTCATAATATTTTTCTGGTTTAGTGTAAAGCAGGTTTAGAGGGGGGTTTTGTTGTTCTGTGTGTGTAATTTAATTACATCTTGTAGCCAAGCGGACTGCAGGTTGAAGCTATCAAAAGAAGTAAGGTGTAGAAATGTCTTTAATATGTTAATGAGCAAACATGGGTTGGGGTCTTTGTATGTAAGGTGTAAAGGGAATTTGCATTTGTAGATAGAAAGGGGGATTTGGTTTTCAAAGGGATCTCAGTCTGTTCACAAACAGCCAGACAAGCAAGCTGAGGAATGTTTATTTTTCCCAAGGGTTGTTGACAATATAGTGGCAACATGAAAAGATTTATAATACGAGAAAGATAAAGTTCCAAAGACATACAGACAATGGAATTTACACATTAAAAGGGAGAAACATGTATAAAGGGGAATGAGGCTATGTGTCAGGAAAGGCATTGTAAGATTGACCAGAAGTTTGAGAAGCCTCCAGTATTTGAACATTAAGGCAGCTGTCCACAGAAATCGAAGCTGGGAAAAGTCACTTTGAATTCCACTGTCCAAGGTATTGTGTTAACTTGCTGAAGTCTATTTAAAACCTATTGTTTTACTGTTGCCTTAATGGGGGTATAACTGGAAGCCAGGTTAATTAGATGTATTAGGAGTTATTATAGTAGTAATTTGCAGACCTATATATGTGCTTAAAATCCTTTCTTTTGTTAATAAATGTTTAACTTAATTTTTAAGATAAATCTCTGATGTCTTGGTGGACTTATTACTTCTGAATTCAGGGCACGCATCTCAAAATAAATACAAATTGCAAAACCGTTGTGATAGCGTGATCAAGTTTCCCTCATGGATTTGATCTGGCTGGCACACATCATCTGCCACGTCATAACACTGTTTTCAGATTGTTCAACTGTGTGGGCATCAGAGACAAGCCTGATCGTGCCCTCACCCAAGAGGAGGTTCCTCCTCTTTTAATGAAAAACACCAAGGATTCCCATTTCTCAATTTAATTAACAACCTGGCAAGAATTGGTCAGCATTTGCAAAATTTAATATTCCCACAATTGCTACAGCAGATTGTTAATTATGCAGAAAGGCGGTGTTCTTGTTCTTGCTAAAAGAGGAATTCTGAGCCTCGACATTTGGAGTACTGTGTACAGTTTTGGTCACCTTACTTAAGGAAGGATATACTTGCATTGGAAGCAGTTCAGAGAATGTTCCTCAGGCTGATTCCTGGAATGAAGTGGCAGCCTTATGAGAAAAAATTAAGAAGCTTGGGCCTATGCTCATTGGAGTTTAGAAAATTGAGAGGTGATCTTATTGAAACATATAAGATTCTGAGGGGGCTTGTCAGGGTAGATGCCGAGAGGATGTTTCCTCTTGTGGGGGGAATCTAGAACTGGAGGCACAGTTTTAAAATAAGGGGTCTCCCTTAAGATAGAAGCGAGGAGGAATTTGTTCTCTTAGAGGGTCGTTAGTGTTTGGAATTCTCTTCCTCAGAGAGCAGTGGAGGTTGGGTCATTGAATATATTCAAGACTGTGTTAGACAGAGTTCTTTGATTGACACGGGAGTGATGGGTAATGGGGCACAGGCAGGAAAGTGGAGTTAAGGCCACAATCACATCAGCCATGATCTTACTGAATGGTGGAACAGGCTCAATGGGCTGAATGGCCTACTCCGGCTCCTATTTTTTACGATCTTATGACAGTCACACAAACCTTTCAACAGGATGTGTCAATGGATGAACGTCAGAAGGAGAAACTCTTTTAACCCAGGACTTCGTTCTTGCATTCTTCCCTCCTGCAGACTCCATCCCAAATCCCAGAGCACGGGGTCAATAGAACATTTTGGGAAGAAGCCCGTCAGCTGTGGCTCAGCAATGGAGTACATGCCACTGAAACAGGGAGACTTGGGTGAGGGGCCCACACCTTACCTCTCTGAGATAGGCACACTGGGCCCAGAGGAATAGCTGAAGAAAACAGGCCATGAAACACTTAAAACTCCCACTTGGGGAGCATGACATTTGCATTTTTGTTTAACCCCGGGAACCTTCCCTGGTCTTTCTTCGGAACCTATGCCTGCTCTCAATGGGTATGGATCTCGCTGGGCATCATTCCCCTGGTAGCCTGCCCAACATGACAAACAAATGCAAAGCAGATGGGCAGAAGAGAAAACCATCCAGCTTCCCTTCCCCTCACCAGCCCTACCAGGGCATGATTCTCAAATTCGTACCCCAAAACTATAGTCTAGCAGAATCATGCAGCAATTTTGGCTCAGGAGTTGCAGAATGTTCACGCATTTTAAACCACAGTTTTCGTCCTATACATACCTCTTCTCTGCAAATCGCTGCTCAAGTTTCACATTGTGTATGAGCTTCATATCACCAAACTTCCACAGCGAGTTCAAACTGTAACTGCTATCAAGCTTGGACCCATCTAAAGTTGACTGTATGAAACTGTACTCACGCCAATCCGTATGACAAATTTCTAAGTAAGCTTGGAAACATAACGTGATTAATATTAATGCAAATAGGACAAGAATTAGATTTTTAAAAATTTATTCTTTCATGGGATGTGGGTGTGGCTGGCTAGACTAGCATTTATTGCCCATCCCTATTTGCCCTTGAGGTGGCGGTGGTGAGCCGCCTTCTTGAACCACCGCAGTCCATGTGGTGTAGGTTACACCCACAGCGCTGTTAGGATGGGAGTTCCAGGATTTTGACCCAGCGACAGTGAGGGAACAGCGAAATAGTTCCAAGTCAGGATGGTGAGTGGCTTAGAGAGGAACTTGCAGGTGGTGGCGTTTTCATCTATCTGCTGCTCTTGCCCTTCTAGATGGTAAAGGTTGCAAGGTTAGAAGGTGCTGTCAAAGGAGCCTTGGTGAGTTGCTGCAGTGCAAATTGTAGATGGCACACATTGCTGCCACTGTGCATTGGTGGTGGAGGGAATGTATGTTTAAGGTGGTAAGTGGGATGCCAATCAAGTGGCTGCTTTGTCCTGGATGCTGTCAAGCTTCTTGAGTGCTGTGGGAGCTGCACTCATCCAGGCAAGTGGGGAGTATTCCATCACACTCCTGACTTGTGCCTTGTAGATGATGGACAGGCTTTGGGGAGTCAGGAGGCAGAATTTCCAGCTTTTAACCTGCTGTATTTATATGGCTGGTCTAGTTCAGTTTCTGCTCAATGGTAACCTTGAAGTTGTTGATAGTGGGGAAATTCAGTGATGGTAATGCCATTTAATGTCAAGGCAAGATGGTTAGATTCTGTCCTGTTGGAGACAGTCATTGCCTGGCACTTTTGTGGCAAAAATATTACATGCCATTTGTCATTTCAAGCCTGAATATTGCCCAGATCTTGCTGCATATGAATACGGACTACTTCAGTAGCTGTGTCATTGCATATGGTGCTGAATATTGTGCAACCCTCAGCAAACATCCCCACCTCTGATCTTATAATGAGAGGGAAGGTCATTGAATAAGCAGCTGAAGATGGTTGGTCTTAGGACACTATCCTGAGGAACTCCTGCAGTGATGTCTTGGAACTGAGAAGATTGACCTCCAACAACCACAACTACCTTCCTTTGTGCTAGATGCACAGTAGCAGATAGAACGAGGCTTTAGCTTTGTGTTTGCTATCCCAGCCAGCAGCTTAAACATTCACTCTTTTCACCACTAGTGCACCATGGCTGGAGTGTGTACCCTGCACAAGATGCACGTTAGCAACTTGCCAAGATTTCTTGCGCCCCTTAATCTTCGACCTCAACCGCTTAGAAGTACCAGTGTAGCAGGTGCATGAGAACACCTCCACCTCCAAATTACACATAATCCTGACCTAGATATATCTCTCCAACAGGGATAAAGATTAATTTTTGCTAATTCCCTGTTTTTCGCCCTACCTGAATGCTTGATTCCTCTCAGCTTATTTTTTGCTAATTGTTGCAAAATGGAATTCAATAAATTCAGCCACTTGTGGGCTGGTAACATTAAAAAAAAATCATGGAAGCCACTAATGTTCTTCAGGGAAGAGAGAGTGCCATTTCTACTCAGTCTGCTCTACACATGACTTGACAAACTCTAATAGGGCCTAGCAACCCATTTAGTTGCCAGGACAACTGGGGATAGGCAACAAATGCAGCATCCTGTGAACAAATGAAAATAGTTCCATGTTTGCCACAAATGTCTTTTTAGCCACTTACCTTTGTCAGCACTCTTTTTCCTGGGTATTGTGAACTTTCTCAAACTGCCTATGTTTGAGTTGCCATACGAGATTTCATTCTTGCTGGTTGGCTCCATTCCTCATTGTTTTTGCTCTGAACTAAAAAACAGGAATTCAATGAAGGAAACTGATGTTAAGTGACAATAAATGCACATTTCAAATTATTTCCCAGTCCACTTTGTCTACATAACATCAGTAATGACAGAGGGACAATATCATATTGGTAGTATTACTGGACTAGTAATCGCAAAGGCCTAGAGGCCTGACTTCAAATCCCACCATAACAGCTAGGGAAATATAAATTCAATTAATTAATAAATCTGGAATAAAATGCTAGTCTCATTGAAAATGATCATGAAACTACTTGATTATCCTAAAAAACATCCTGGTTCACTAATGTCCAACAGGGAAGGAAATCTGCTGTCATTACCCTGTTTGGCCTACACGCATTTTGAGGACTGCAGCAATGTGATTGGCACTTAATTGTCCTCTGAAATGAACTAGCAAGCCACTTGGTGGTATCAAATCACTACAGAGAACTAGGGAACACAGTTCTCCTAGAGGTCTCCTTTTTAACACGAAGATGAGGAGGAATTTTTCCTCTTAGAGGTAAGTGGAACTCTCTTCCCCAGAAAGCAGTGGAGGCTGGGACATTGAATATATTCAAGGCTGAGTTAGACAGATTTCTGATAAAGGGAGTCAAGGGTTCTGGGGGAGTAGACAGGGAAGTGGAGTTGAGACCACAATCAGATTAGCCATGATCCTATCCAATGGCAGAACAGGTTCAAGGGCTGAATGGCCTACTCCTGCTCCTAAGTCCTATTTTCCTATGTTGTTGGGCCAGTTTAAGAATTTGAATTCAGTTTTTAAAAAAAGTTACCGAATTAAAAAGCTGACAGCAGTAGATGTGACCATGCTGTTGAATTGTCATTAAAAACCCAACTGGTTCACTAGTGTTCTTTACATGCCTATGTGTGACTCCAGCCTGCCACCTGTGGCTGACACTTAACTGAAAGTGCCAAGAAAGCCACTCACTCATACCAGCTGTTAGAAGGCAGCGGTCCAAGAAAGCCCACCACCACCTTCTAGAGCTAGGCAATAGACGGCAGCCATGCCCATTCCGTGAATAATTTTTAAAACATTTCGCAAGTAATTATAATTGCAGCCCACAATAAAGCTTCTATTAAACTGTTGATATTAAACTTCTATTAAACTGACATGAGTTGTAGATATCTTTGATAATCTTTATAAGTTCTATAATATAGGAAAAGCAGCAGCCAATTTACACACAGCAGGCAGCAATGTGATAGTCTGATTTTGCGATCTTGATTGAGGGATAAATATTCACCAGGACACCAATGATAAATCGCCTGATCCTCTTCAAAATAGTGCCATGGGATCTTTTATCTCCAGCTGAGAGGGCAGAGGGAGCCTCAGTTTAATGTCACACCTGAAAGCCCGCAACTCTGACGCACCTGGAGTACTGGGAGTAGATCTGGCTCCACCACCTTAAGAAAGCTATATTGGCCTTAGAAGGAGTGCAATGTAGATTTACCAAAATCATGCCTAGACCTCAAGGGTTATATTAGAAAGAGAGATATTAACATATTAAGGGAAACAGATAGGGAGAAAATAGTTCTGTTCATAGAGAGTCCAAAAATTAGAGCCACACCTTTCAGGAGTGAAATTAGGAAACATTTTTTTCACACAAAGGGTGGTAAAAGTTTGGAACTCGCTTCCACAACTGACAGTTCATGGTAGGTCAATTGTTCATTTTAAAACTGCGATTTATAAATTTTTGTTACTCAAAACTATTAAGGGATATGGGGACAAAGCGGACAATTATGGGGCGAGGTCAGAGATCAGCCATGATTTCCTTGATTGGTGGAACAGACTCGAGGGGCTAAATAGCCTAGCTTTGTTCTTATGTTATAGACCATGATGGGAGAATGTGCAGTCAATTCTAGCCCCACTTCTCCATCGGTCGTAACAATAGTTTAAATGTCTAACTCTGGCTAATTGTTTATCTTTGATACTGTTAGTACCAGCATAAAAAGACTCTAACCTGGCTTCTTTCAGCAAACACAAAAAAAATTGATTTATTATAAAACAAACTTCTTTTTTAAAACAAGTTATAAAACTGATTAACATATAAGTTATTGTTCAGAAGTGTTAACGATTTTCCCCTTTCTTCAAAAAAAATATTCAAACCCCCGAACACACACACAAACACAAAATAGGGCAAAGCAAACACAATCCCCTGCAGAGGCTGGAATATGGGAACATTTCTTTTAGAAAGGGAAATTCAAAAAGATCTTGACACTGTTGATCTAACAGAATTCTGGTCACAATAGATCTGGAAGTTCTTTCAGACGGATTTTTGGTGAAACTATCCTTGATGACTCTTACTTATCACAACTTTTCAAACTTTCAAAAAAATAGATGAGTTATTCTGATGAGACTTTTCTGATGAAAGTTTAACTCACTCTAGACTGCATGTAACACAAAGGTGGCACAGAGAGAAAGAAGAAAAGAGAGTCTTCTTCTTGCAGCCTACTTCTAAGGCACACACACATTCTCTGACTTAAAGTTTCAAAGAATGAATGTTCAGAGAATACTTCACTCAGGCCAGATGTTTTTAACGACTCAGCAGAAGACTTTAGCCTGGCAACAGCAATTCTTTGCTAA